>NC_139630.1:19413658-19426158 GCF_964638095.1 Poromitra crassiceps
GAACTCCCCATGTTAAAATGCCCAACTTTGTAACAGGATTAAACATCTTTCCAGTGAGGGGCAAAACACAGTTTTGGTCTATCTAATTTCACCTTTTCATAACAACTGTAGGGGGGTCATTTTTTATATAACTCGCCCGTTTGGAGTAAAATAGATGATAGAAAAGGGGGTGATTGACAGATCGCCTGTCCAGTGATCGCGCAGCTTGGCCCAACAGCAGGCAGAGCTGCGGCTCTGGGAAACTCCCATCTCACGTGAGGTGCAGAAGGACTCAACCCATTCCCTCCCCACTCTGCTGACGAAAAATCAAGATGGTGACGCCCGCCGTTTGAACTCGGCCAGGAAAACGAAATTGAATGGGATAGCTACGTCCATATTATTTATGTCTATGAATTAGGCTAACCCTTTATCCTTTTTAGGTCTCTACACTCTGGAAAGGGTCCTGACAGGATAAGAGATAAGAAGAGAGGGAATAGAGCCAATGGAGTCATCGTATACTGTAGTAATACCACTGATCATGTTATGAGACAGGTGGCAATTAAACAATTACCTAGAAACTAGCCCAACTAGAGTAAATGGTAAATGGCCTGCATTTATATAGCGCTTTTATCCAAAGCGCTTTACAGTCAGTAGGTACATTCACCCATTCATACACCGATGGCGGCAGGCTACCAGGCAGGGTGCTGGCACACCATCAGGAGCAATTTGGGGTTCAGTATCTTGCCCAAGGACACTTCGACATGCAGACTGGAGGAGGCGGGAATCGAACCACCGACCTCTTTTATCCAAAGCGATTAGTGGACGACCTGCTCTACCTCCTGAGCTACAGCCGCCCCTAGAGACGGTACAAGGAAGACTATCATCATAGGTTTCACTCTCACCACGGTTCTATCCCCATATGGCCGTGTAGACAGTGTCATTCAATACTAAATCAACTGCGAGAATCTTCCCTCCTGGGTCACTGGGCCTGAACGCGATCAGATGGGAGTCTGTGGCCGTCATCACGGAGTGTTTTGTGGGTCCGTGACACGGGAGCCCCTCCATCCAGCCAACCATCTGCACGTGTGTTATGGGAGTTCCACCTTACATACCTATGTGTGCATTCTACTGTACCCTTTGAGCAAAGCCGGGAGGATAAGTGAAACCATCTTGACCCCGAGTCACTCACGCCGCCTTACACTCTTTGTTCTGACATGTGCGTTCTGACATGTGTGTTGGAGATCAGGTGATTTTCAGCCAATCAATTTCTACGTCCGCTTTGCAACATGTGGAAACAGTCATACTTGTTGTAATTGCTGTTGGGAGCCGTCAGTCATGCGCGGTGCATATATATATATATATATATATATATATATATGCACATTAGTGATCTCTCCTCACCTGCTCCGTCCACGTCGGGAGTTCACAAAGTGTCTGTTTTCAATCCTCCATGTTATCGGGAATAACCAAGTCCACCTGTTTAAACACGTCTACACTTTATTATTTCAACAGTGCATTATACAGCATTTAAGTGGTACAAACAAAACGTATCAAGTACAAAGTTTGGTGTATTTTCTTTTTTTTAAAGCAAAACGTGAAATACTGTATCAAGTGTCTCCATGACGTAATCATGTTTGATTTATTTCTGCAGGATTTATGTTAAGTCCAGAGACTCCAGGCATAGCCTTCGTATGTGTTATGACCAGCACAATGTAAAAAAAAGAAAAGAAAAAAGAAAAGACATGTATATCTGTACAGAACTGCTGAAGAGCCATTTCCCAAAAGGAGCATGTCTTTGTAATCCAACTGACGGTTCCATCACGTAGACATTAAAAAACCAATCGGACAACTTCAAAATGAGTTGTGGGTAAGAAGTCCATATTGAAGTGGTTAAGTGCACTTGATTTAGTTGCAATGTGGACTTCTCACTTTCAAAGGGAGGACATCAGGGTGCCTGGCATCTTCAAAGCATCTTCAAAGCATGCCAGTTATTTGGCCCAATGAGGCCGACGCATTGACCTGAGGTCAGGCGAACCCATCGCCAATCAGGAAGTCACCGTTTCATCTCGCTGATACGCGATAGGCTACTATTCCACCAGGATTCCGTCCTGGCACTGCAAGCCAGTTGTAGGCCGGTCCATCATCACACGCATTATAAGAAGTTACCCGGGCTAACCTGTGTCTCCTCACTCAGAGGCAAATACACGTGTGATGTGGGCCTAATATCATCTGATCTCACTCCTCACAATCCACATATTTACTGTCAGATTAGAGTTTCAGCTTTACAAACATTACTTGGAAGCTGCCGCCAGAAATGTTGAACAAAAGCTCCAATAGCTGATAATATATTAATGACGTAATGAGAAGTAAGATCAGAGCAGATCAACCACTTGCTAAGTAAACCCTGCATCCAGATTGTCATCATGTCCTCCCTTGTGACATTTCCTTTGCTCCTCGCATAGACCTTCTCATGATGAGTAAAAGAGGAAATGGAAAACGGTTCATGGGGGCGTCCAGGAAGTGCAGCGGTAGATTCCCTGGCCGCCTGCCGACTCAAGGGTCGCAGGTTCGAGCCCCCGTGTTACCTCCGGCTTGGTCGGGTATCCATACAGGCACAATTGGCCGTGTCTGCGGGTGGCAGGCCGGTTAAAAGGTACGTGTTCTGGTTGCTGCACTAGCACCTCCTCTGGCCGGTCAGGGCGCCTGTTCGGGGGGGAGGGGGAACTCGTCAGGTGGAAAGAAGCGGCTGTTGAGTGCACATGTATCAGAGGAAGCATCGTGCTAGTTTATAACTCTCCACAGAACGGCAGAGGGGGTGGAGCAACGACCGAGACAGCAGGGGGAATTGGCCAAGTAATTAGGGAGAAAAAAGAAAGAAAAAAAAAGTAATTAAAGAAAAAGAAAAGAAAAGAAAAAAAGGTTAATAAAGCATCTCTTAAAAAAATGTAAATACAAATAAAATAAAAAATAAACATCTCTCTTCAATGGCAGACACGGGCTTGAAAGAGAACAGCTGTCATTTCTTCACAGCTGTATTGTATTATACTGGGTCTCTATATTGCGATCAATACAACTCAATCTATATTGTATTTTGGACTATTTGCATTGTACTGCTATTGACACTGTCACACTGTGGGATACTGTACACTCAGAGGTGCCTATAACAGAGAATGTGTACTCGTACAACAGAATAATACATCTGTCTACAAAACCCTGTGTGAATACATCTGTTTTCTGAGAAAACCGTTCAGAGGAATTTCAACCGATAATATTTTGTTTGCCACACTGCTGAAAAGAGGGTCTTTGTTTGATTCCAAAGAGGAGATGACGAATAAGGAGAGTGAAAATATACAGATGGAGCAGTGAGTGTTATCTTTGGCTGTTGTTGTAGCGAGGGAGAGCTTTTCTCTAGCAACTCCATAGAGTGACACCTTCACAAGACCAATGTGAAGTAGCAGGAGCATAAACTAACGTCTGGCCACTACGTACAGGTGTTTCAAACACAGTCTACAGCTCTGGAAATTATTTCTTTATTCCATTTTGCAAAATTGATTTCCCGCCATTCATTCAATTCAGTATGTTTACCTCATCGCATACTGAACTAATGCACTACTGGACATACAGGGGCAGCTATACTGCTAATATAGTGAATGTATATATGGATGATTTAGATCAGGGGTGGGCAACTGGCGGCCCGTGGGCCGCATGCAGCCACCGACCTCACTCAGTGTGACCCCTGGCACTGGGTCAATTTCTTTTCTTTCTTTTTTTTTAGAAGGCGTTTTTGGTTAGGTTAGGTTAGACTTACCAAATCTGTACTTTTATTTGACTGTACATCGCAGAACATGGCGCGAATGACGTTAGCATTGTCCATCCACATATGCTGTTTAACGTTAGCATTTGAGCTAACGCTATTGTAACAAACTATATCCAGGATGCACATTGCACATGCAACATTAATAATCTGATTAATATGACATATTTGGGTGATGTACCCCATCAAATTGCGGTAGCGGGCTGTTTTAAAGCAAGAGCAAAGTTTCTGGTGTCATCTGAATGGAAGAATTTGTCAATTTGAATATGAAAAATATAAATGTTGGTATAATAAACTTTGATTTACGAGTCCTTTTCATCAAATTAGTAGCTGGGAGTGATGGTGTTACAGTAGTAGGCTACAGGTGGACGTGCACGGTCACAATCTGGCCCTCTGGTAGCGAGGACATTTTTTTGTGGCCCTCTCTATCATCAAAGTTGCCCATCCCTGATTTAGATGATGATGAGATAGATGTATTTTTTACTATATTTTTACATAATAAATTTGGCCTAGGCTAGCGCAGCTTTAAGAGTTTATGATAACAGACATTATGCACATGCACATTTCTTATAGCAATAATAATATGCAATAATGCAACTTAACCGGGATGCGTAAGATTAGGCCAAAGGGGCATCCAAGTAGCATTAGCATGACCAAAGTCCTCATAGCCACTTTAAAGAATAGCCTCAATAGTGTTAAGTTACTCCATTCATACATACGTGTCTGAAAAGTAGGAGGTGCTGTATAAGTGATCATCACTTCCTGCTTTTCTCCCTGTACCAGCGTGGGAAAAAATATGAATGGTGATTGAACGGAGAGATAGGTTACTTTTTTTATACTGTTTGAATTGTGCCACGGGGTACACATGTTACATTTTGCCAATTTAAAAGAGAACTCTGCAAGTCAAGAAAGTCACAGTTTGTCCTGAAACTGAAACGTAAGGTTTAGTTTTGACAATCGACTACATCTCGTCTCGCACATCATACGTCACACCATCAACAACAATGGACTGGCGGGAGAGACGTCACTTACACGACTGGTTGTACGTAGTCTTTCTCATTTATAACTTATAGTGCCACAGTTTTATCACAAACTGAGACTTTCTTGACTTGCAGAGTTCTCTTTCACATTGACAAACATGACGTGTGTTACTCCCGTGGCACAATTCAAACGGGATCAAAAGGGTAGCGTATCGCTCCGTTCACCACCATTCATATTCTTTCACACGCTGGTACAGGGAGAAAAGCAGGAAGTGACGTTCACTTTGGCTCTCTATTACGTGATTGCTATAGCTAACAACAAGATCGCTAACTAGCTTCCTGGTTGCCAAAAGAGTCGTCATTGCCATGCCTTATAGAAACCTCAAATCAAACACAAGCTTTTGAAGGAATGATCATTGTCAACTTTTTAAATGATGATACAGAAAATGTAGAAGGGAAGTTACTCTTTACTCGCCCACCATCCCCTGTTAATTAGAATAATGACACCTATTATACATTTCTGCTTGTGTTTCTTCTGAGTCTGTTTTAACACTTCATTCTCTCTCTCTCTGTGTTTCCACACTCTTTATCACTTTACCTTCTCCAATTTGTCTTCTCCTGTGGTCGGAGTCATGTTTTCCATACATAAACCCAATCGCCAGCTCGATAGCCACCCCCCCCCTGCACTCGATAGCCACCCCCCTGCACTTGGCCGTGAGGTAGAAACAGTCATCTCTTGATGCGTTGCCACGCAACGCCAAAATCCCCTCCAGAAAGCTGCTCGCTCTCACACGGAGACAAGGACACAGGTCTCGAGGGGACGACATACACATACAGAGAATGCTGTGCCGAAAGGCCAGTGTGTTTTTGTTTAAGCTAGGACAAAAAACATCAGACACATTTCAGCACAGATATATAGCAGCAGAGGGAATTACACTCTGGCTTTCAGGGGAGAATTCATACTTGAGGTTTCAGAGGTGGCCAACTCTTGGAGTGCGCTAAGTGATGTTTCCCCTTTAAACCATTCTTCAAATATATAGAACACAATTTTCATGAGATTGCGATCTGGGACTCGGTGTCTCCCGTTGGCTGAGGTCTGCGAAGAGGAAGTGAGCGAGGGCACAGGGGAGAAGTGAGCGAGGCCACAGGGGAGAAGTGAGTTAGGGCACAGGAGAGAAGTGAGTTAGGGCACAGGAGAGAAGTGAGCGAGGGCACAGGGGAGAAGTGAGTTAGGGCACAGGAGAGAAGTGAGCGAGGGCACAGGGGAGAAGTGAGTTAGGGGCACAGGGGAGAAGTGAGTTAGGGGCACAGGAGAGAAGTGAGTTAGGGCACAGGAGAGAAGTGAGCGAGGGCACAGGGGAGAAGTGAGTTAGGGGCACAGGGGAGAAGTGAGTTAGGGCACAGGAGAGAAGTGAGTTAGGGCACAGGAGAGAAGTGAGTTAGGGCACAGGAGAGAAGTGAGCGAGGGCACAGGAGAGAAGTGAGTTAGGGCACAGGAGAGAAGTGAGTTAGGGCACAGGAGAGAAGTGAGTTAGGGCACAGGAGAGAAGTGAGCGAGGCCACAGGAGAGAAGTGAGTTAGGGCACAGGGGAGAAGTGAGCGAGGGCACAGGGGAGAAGTGAGTTAGGGCACAGGGGAGAAGTGAGTTAGGGCACAGGGGAGAAGTGAGCGAGGGCACAGGAGAGAAGTGAGCGAGGGCACAGGAGAGAAGTGAGCGAGGGCACAGGAGAGAAGTGAGCGAGGGCACAGGAGAGAAGTGAGTTAGGGCACAGGAGAGAAGTGAGTTAGGGCACAGGGGAAGTGAGTTAGGACACAGGGGAGAAGTGAGCGAGGGCACAGGGGAGAAGTGAGCGAGGGCACAGGAGAGAAGTGAGTTAGAGCACAGGAGAGAAGTGAGTTAGGGCACAGGGGAGAAGTGAGCGAGGGCACAGGAGAGAAGTGAGTTAGGGCACAGGGGAGAAGTGAGCGAGGGCACAGGAGAGAAGTGAGCGAGGGCACAGGGGAGAAGTGAGCGAGGGCACAGGGGAGAAGTGAGTTAGGGCACAGGAGAGAAGTGAGTTAGGGCACAGGGGAGAAGTGAGCGAGGGCACAGGAGAGAAGTGAGCGAGGGCACAGGAGAGAAGTGAGTTAGGGCACAGGAGAGAAGTGAGCGAGGGCACAGGAGAGAAGTGAGTTAGGGCACAGGAGAGAAGTGAGTTAGGGCACAGGAGAGAAGTGAGCGAGGGCACAGGAGAGAAGTGAGTTAGGGCACAGGAGAGAAGTGAGCGAGGGCACAGGAGAGAAGTGAGCGAGGGCACAGGAGAGAAGTGAGCGAGGGCACAGGGGAGAAGTGAGCGAGGGCACAGGGGAGAAGTGAGCGAGGGCACAGGAGAGAAGAGAGAAGTGAGCGAGGGCACAGGAGAGAAGTGAGCGAGGGCACAGGAGAGAAGTGAGCGAGGGCACAGGAGAGAAGTGAGCGAGGGCACAGGAGAGAAGTGAGTTAGGGCACAGGGGAGAAGTGAGCGAGGGCACAGGGGAGAAGTGAGCGAGGGCACAGGGGAGAAGTGAGCGAGGGCACAGGAGAGAAGTGAGCGAGGGCACAGGAGAGAAGTGAGTTAGGGCACAGGGGAGAAGTGAGCGAGGGCACAGGGGAGAAGTGAGCGAGGGCACAGGGGAGAAGTGAGCGAGGGCACAGGAGAGAAGTGAGTTAGGGCACAGGGGAGAAGTGAGCGAGGGCACAGGGGAGAAGTGAGTTAGGGCACACGAAAGAAGTGAGCGAGGGCACAGGAGAGAAGTGAGTTAGGGCACAGGGGAGAAGTGAGTTAGGACACAGGGAAGTGAGCGAGGGCACAGGAGAGAAGTGAGCGAGGGCACAGGGGAGAAGTGAGTTAGGGCACAGGGAAGTGAGTTAGGGCACAGGAGAGAAGTGAGTTAGGGCACAGGAGGGAAGTGAGTTAGGGGCACAGGAGGGAAGTGAGTTAGGGGCACAGGAGGGAAGTGAGCGAGGGCACAGGGGAGAAGTGAGTTAGGGCACAGGAGGGAAGTGAGTTAGGGCACAGGGAAGTGAACGAGGGCACAGGGGAGAAGTGAGTTAGGGCACAGGGGAGAAGTGAGTTAGGGCACAGGAGAGAAGTGAGTTAGGGCACAGGGAAGTGAGCGAGGGCACAGGGGAGAAGTGAGCGAGGGCACAGGAGAGAAGTGACTTAGGGCACAGGGAAGTGAGCGAGGGCACAGGGGAGAAGTGAGTTAGGGCACAGGGAAGTGAGTTAGGGCACAGGAGAGAAGTGAGTTAGGGCACAGGAGGGAAGTGAGTTAGGGGCGCAGGAGGGAAGTGAGCGAGGGCACAGGGGAGAAGTGAGTTAGGGCACAGGAGGGAAGTGAGTTAGGGCACAGGAGAGAAGTGAGTTAGGGCACAGGAGGGAAGTGAGTTAGGGCACAGGAGAGAAGTGAGTTAGGGCACAGGAGGGAAGTGAGTTAGGGCACAGGAGAGAAGTGAGTTAGGGCACAGGAGAGAAGTGAGTTAGGGCACAGGAGAGAAGTGAGTTAGGGCACAGGGGGAGAAGTGAGTTAGGGCACAGGAGGGAAGTGAGTTAGGGCACAGGGGGAGAAGTGAGTTAGGGCACAGGAGATAAGTGAGTTAGGGCACAGGAGGGAAGTGAGTTAGGGCACAGGAGGGAAGTGAGTTAGGGCACAGGAGAGAAGTGAGTTAGGGCACAGGAGAGAAGTGAGTTAGGGCACAGGGGAGAAGTGAGCGAGGGCACAGGGGAGAAGTGAGCGAGGGCACAGGAGAGAAGTGAGCGAGGCCACAGGAGAGAAGTGAGCGAGGGCACAGGGGAGGTACCAGTTTTTTTTGGAATTGACTGCAGTCATAAAGACTATGGCCCGCTGAGAGAGGCATTAAACTAAGCAAAGCTTGGCCGTGTGGTTGGTTTGGTGCGTGCGCATGTGTGTGTGTGTCTGTGTGTGTGTGTGTGTGTGTGTGTGTGTGTGTGAGTGTGTGTGTGTGAGTGTGTGTGCGCGGTAACGTTGAAATAACCCGACTTCTGGCTCTGTGGACAGACACTAAGCGCTGACAGACGCGCGGTTATAAATCGTATGGGGCCGAAGTCCCAGATGCATCTGTTTGTACTCATCTCATCTGCGCTCTCTTCTTCCTAATCACTTCATCCATCAACAAACACAACAAACGGACAGTCGGGATTTTTTTTTACCCTTTTTTATTCAAGGGGCTTTTGCTAGTTTTTCAGGAACGCCCTGATCACATTCCTTCACCAAAAGCTTTTGAGTCGCCCAATCTTTTTTAATTTCCATTTTCTTTTTTGAAAGTGTTAAGCAATGCCTGCTATATGAATAGGCAACACTGTTAGAGTCTTTGATACAATAGAAACATCGTTATAAAGAATTTAGATTTGCTATATTTGATTTTGCTAAGGATAGTAAGCAGTTGCACAGTCTCATCGCAGTATGCTTAATTAGGACCACTAATGAGCCCTGGCTTCTGATTGGTTAAGATGTATAATATGCTGCATGTTAGATATTTTAGTTGAAGCTATGGAGCCCTGAGAGCACACTAGTCTTTGACCGTGTTTGCTGTGTATGCGCTTATTGCTCTTGCCGTGCTGCTGACTATACTTATTACTTATCATGCTTGTGTAGCGTATGTTTTTATTTTGTACGTAAAGAAGAAAGTGTTTAGTAAACGGTTGAAATGAAGAACAAGGACGATGTCGTTTTATTGAAGCATGCGTCGTCAACCACATGCTAGGACTCTACAGCTTAAGTGGGCATAGTAGGTTCTGTAACACTGACAAACACTGCGGTACGCTATGTTTAGCATGATACATACAATAATACTGTAGTGTGGAGAGCAGCTGCCCACAAATCAAAGATCAGTCAAAGTTCTTGCGAGTATCTTTACGCTGGAATATCGGACCAGCTCCTCAACAAGCTGACGAATGAATGGTATACTTCGGAATTAAGTTGTCCCTAACTGACTGGGGATCGGTTCCCCCCGCAACACACCTTTGAGATTAAAAGAGCAAAACTGTCCCTAGACCAGCTTCTGAGGGCAACTTCACCCTACTCCTGAAGGACAGGTGACCTTTCTGGTTCAGTCTGAAGCAGGCCGAGTCCCATCGTGCGATCGTGCCCCCAGATCCTCTGGTGTGGCTTACGAATAGAAAAATGTTGTCGGTCAAAGAGTTCCAAATGGCAACACCTGTCGTGGTACACCTGTCGTGGTACACCTGTCGTGGTACACCTGTCGTGGTACACCTGTATTGAAAAAGGCCTCGAGATGTAGCCATGTGGTGAAAATAGTCACATGTTTAGTAGTTCCACAGATTTGGTGGGGTGGCGCTTGTTGCAGGTAAAAAAGGCAGCGTAGCGCTAATGTGACGCCCGCGGGTCAAGTCTGTAGGTAAAATCCGGCTCAAGACGTTGTGCGCCTTGTAGCTCGTTGCGGTGGGAGGCACTCAGTGTTTGACTGGTGCAACAGTGACACAGGGTGGTGAAGGTTAGGTGGTGCAGGTGACCCCAGCGTCCTCCACGTGGCCGCAGTTGGTTTTGCCCCAGCCAGAGAACTTGCACTCGTGGATGGTGTCTTCAGTCCCTATGCAGGCCACGTCATCCATCCAGATCAGACCGGTACCTGGACGGACAGAGAGAAAGAGAGAGAGACAGGGAGACAGAAAGAGAGAGAGAGAGAGAGAGAGAGAGAGAGAGAGAGAGAGAGAGAGAGAGAGAGAGAGAGAGAGAGAGAGAGGTTAAACTTGACTCCTTTACTGCAGCTCGGGCATGGCACCAAAATGAGCGACCTAAATCTGCTTTGCAGTTGGGTACTGGTGGAACCGGTTGCCATCAAGCCTAAATAAGCATACATCATGAAGTTAAACTATGCTCCATTTTCATACTTAAATAAATGCGTCTGTCTCAAACAGCATACCTGTCACTGCCCAGTGCCCACATTCACGTTGGTATCATGTTAAGCAATACATCCACTAGTGGGCAGTAGAGAGTCAAATGTGTGAGTGTGTGTGTGTGTGTGTGTGTGTGGTACTGCTCCATTTCATCCGTATCCGTAAACTCTCAGAAAACGTGCAGGATTACGCACAAAATGAACGCAGAGTGCGGACACAAAGCTCCGTCCGTATGCGTATCTGTATTTAACGTTGAGCATAATTGGGCCTTTAGGAGGTGTCATTGAGGCTGCAACGATTCCCAATGCTTTCTCACAGAATTGTTGATAAGATAATACTGCATCCGCTAAACAAATACACAATTGCAGCTGGTAAGCAGAGCTTTTGGCAGTCTGGTTTAGCTGTAAACTTCAGTTCCTGATATTAAAAACTAAATCACCGGAGCATTCAGAAAGTCCCAGAGCCCTCCATTTTGAAAGTGTTTTAGATAGTGGAGTGGAGTCCAAGAGTTTATTCCCCATAGGAGAAAAGCACTGCGGGGCCTACTCAGTGCTAATGTTGCTAAAGCAGCATCTGGAGCAGACCTGGACATTATGCGGCCCGGGGGCCAGAACCGGCCCTCATGATGGTTCTGCCTGGCCCGGGAAGTCTAAGAAAAACCACACCATTTTACTAAGCTGAAAAAAATCTAATGATATGACCTAAATTTGTTTAGGTCATATGTTTTGGTTGTTCAAAGTGATTTTGCTGAAGAATAAGTCCACAGTATGTTTTCTATAATTTAATCTAGTTATAAAATCAGAGGTTATGGCATGACAATTATTTTTGGCCCGCAGCAACAATCTGGGTTTATCATCATGTGGCCCCCCCAGGAGAAATAATTGCCCACCCCTGAGTCTTAGAATTGGGGAGATTATGTTACGGGCTAGAGGAATATTTCTGACCGAGAGAGATGAAGAGAAACGTTCAGACTAGTGAACTAGATCCGTTTTTAATCAATTGCTGATTTTGTTCAGTGGATTCCTTCATTCACATAATCACATTGTATCACTGTTGCTAATCTCTGCTGCAAAATACAAGTAACTAAGTCAGGGAAAACAGAACTAAGTCAAATCTTTTTGATAAGCACTCCGAGACACGAGTCCAATATCAGGGCAGCAGGCAAACGGAGAATGTAGCAGTTGACATCTCATTGTTCGGGGTCGATAAATGTGAATTTCGGGATGATGGAAACAACGCAGCGAAACGTGTTTTGTTTTGTTTTCTCATGAGGTTTCTCATTGTTTAGCTTCACTAGCCAGTTAAGGGGGCAAATAAGAGATACACTACAGATATACAATAAAATAGACATACGACCACAATACACATACACCAATAGTCATTTAGACAGAGTACAATTTGCTAAAAAAAAAAAAGTACAGCTCTGGTTTGCTTTTAGCCAGCACTTAACCTTTGTTGTAAAATATTTTACATCTGGAATTAATTTGATTTCAGTTGGTAATGTGTTCCAGAGTTGTCAGCGCTTTATGGAGAAAGCTGATTGTCCATATTTCAAATAATAGCTAATGATGACAATGGAAAACTGTACCACGCATCGCTGCCTCCAAGGTTAGGAAGTCATAAAAGCAGAGGTTTTGGTTGAAAATAACAACAAAATTGACCCTTTGTCAAAAGTACTTTTATGTGGCTGCCATTTCCCTTCTTGATTTCATTAGATCAAGCGGCAGTTGGTGCTGCAGCCACAGGATGGCGAGGAGAACATCTGTATCAGACGTGTAACTGATGTGTTGTTATTCATTTATTATGCTTATTATCCCACATGCTCTTCAT
>NC_139630.1:19431158-19438658 GCF_964638095.1 Poromitra crassiceps
CTAATTCAACATGGCTAATTTCACATGACTAATTCAAGATGGCTAATTCAAGATGGCTAATTCAACATGACTAATTCCACATGACTAATTCAAGATGGCTAATTCAACATGGTTAATTCAACATGACTAATTCAACATGGCTGTGGGAAGCTGGATTAGGGGTATGTGGTCCTGGTCGCTGCACTAGCGACTAGATTAAAAGAACAATCCCGAAGGAGCATTTGTGCTCATTTTGGTGCTTCTTTCCACTTGTGAACGATTCTTTACATAAAAAGTGTATTTAACCTGCTCACTAATCTGATCACTACGGGTCTGTGGCTCAAAGACAGACTGACCCGGCAAAACACTCATTTGAATTCCAGATTGCTTTCAACTGTTGCTAAATTGAATCCTGTGAATAACTGTGGCATGCAAACTAGACTGCCAGCAGCCATGATGTTAGTCACTGCTGATGACTGGAGTTTGTCCCCCTGGAGCCAAGCAGTGTTTTCACCAATTTTCCAGACTTTTTGGTAACAACTCTGCCTGGACGGAGTGAATGATGTCATTGTGATTGGTGAATGAATTGAAAGCAAGAGAGAGAGAGACAGAGAGAGAGAGAGAGAGAGATGATATGACCTCTGAGACTCATGCTTGACGACATCTGGCTCACATGACTTTCCCTATAAAAACGTTTTCATTTTGGAGCACCTCCACCCGCTTCCATCAGACAGTTTCACCATGCGTCCGTGCTGCTGGCAGGCAGGCAGAGAAAAGCTCAGATTTCGTGCGGTGATTGAGATGTCACCGATTCCATCCAAGACATGGCCACACTGATCTCTAAAGAACAAGCAGTGCAATGCTTAAAACCTGGATCAGAATGGTCACAATGTAAGTACTGAGGTGTATTAGGCTCTGGACTGGGAACTAAGATGCCATCACCTATAAGTGGACCATGATATTCAGAGCATAGTATGAAGCATGAACCCCATATCGTGCATCGAATCATATATTGAGATGAACATTATAGTCAAGCACGGGTTAAGACACGGGCTGATCAAGGCTGCAGCCAGACTATATACATTCTTACAGAAATCTCCACATGTCAAGTTTGGATTGCAGCTGACCCATGGGCACCGGAGGAGGTGCGTCAGGCAGCAATGCCCAGCAGGAAACTCCAGCTACCTGTTCATTCACTGATAGCAAATCACAGCACACATTTTTATATGGTGTTTCTTAAAGGTCTTGTTTTAATTTGGTATTTTTGACTTTTTTCTTTGTAATCAATTCAATCTGTGTAACAAATGGTATCAATTAATTATAGTAAAAGGCTATATCAGTGTGTGTGTGCATGTGTGTGTGTGTGTGTGTGTGTGTGTGTGTGTGTGTGTGTGTGTTCGTGTGTGTGTGTTCGTGTGTGTGTGTGTGTGTGTGTGTGTGTGTGTGTGTGTGTGTGTGTGTGTGTGTGTGTGTGCGTGCGTGTGTGTGTGTGTGTGTGTGTGTGTGTGTGTGTGTGTGTGTGTGTGTTTGCTGGGCCTCGAGTGTGTGTGTGTGGGCTGTGTAATATTCCTAGCTAGCACACGTTTACACAAGCCATGGCAATAAATTATTATTCTTTTTCTGGCAAAGCATGAGAAGTAAGGAGGCCCCAGACAAAGAGTAAACAGTTTAACAAAAAAACGGTTTCGCTTGGTCATAATGCAAGAGCAGCGGGAAATCTTTTTGGAAGCGATATCTAAAGAAAAGAAATAGCATCAGGGGAGCATTCAGGACAACATTCCCTCTCATCTAATAGTTTGATGACTAATTTATCACATTGACATTTAATTTAAATTAAATAAAAAGATATTGCAGTAGATACCAGGACTTTGCCATGATAGGGTCAGTGGTTCTCAACTGCTCTAGCCTCATGGTCCTCCATTTTCCTTAGTCATTAAAGAGGACATGAAACATTTGACTCTAGTTCATTTGCATTTCACCTCAGACAAGACAGGACACTGCTTTCAAGCCTGAAATTCACCTACTACTAGATATGCTAGAAAGATACTGTCATGGAAAATTATTGATCAAATGTGTATTGATTGATTAGTTATTAGCTATGGCAATTCCATGCTGTATTTAGTGAACTGTGTTCTTCAGTCATTGCAGGAGATTGCTGTACAGAATATAGTTTCTGTGAGAACATATGTCTTGTTTTGGGAAGTGTCTATGGGAATAGAGGTTCCTGTGGGAACCTGGGTCTTGTTGTGACTATAGACTGGATTTGTTATGTATTCTAGTGAACATCAGATTAACTATGGACGTCATGGAGAAGTACTGAGTTGGAGGGAGGTTGAATGAACGGATCCAGAAGAGGGCGGGCGATTGGTTTCAGTATATGATGTGAAGTAAACAATAATTCGGGGCTCTTGCATTGTCAAATGTAGACAAGAGGAGACCTCCGTGCACGGAGAGATGATTGTGGAAATAAAGAAAACCTCCTATGAACATTTAAAACGGATATCTCATTATTGATGAATCGGCAGAGCATTGCAGTGGATATTTTTCATCCACAACTTGGGGGCTCGTCTACGGGATCTCACGACTGGGATGCGGACCTCTGGCATGTCGACTGGTGATAACCTCCTGTCAAAGTTGGACCTGAAAGCTCGATTAATGCTAAGAGAGCAGGAGTCGACATGCGGAGGAATGTAGCCCAGCGCTGTGATCTGCGGAACCTGGTGAGGCAAATACACACTGAATGCAATGTTGATTGATCGGTTTTATGTCAAATTGAGTAGCTGTGAAATTTAGAATAATGTTATACAAATTGGTTCTAAAAATAGACAATTGTAACTTACTGCTAAAAGATACAGGTCTGGGGGATGTGTGTGCGTGTAAAACGGATGTAACCACTGCCTTAGTCAAAATAGGATTTGTCTAGAAGAGAGTGGTGCGGGGTCATGGTGATGCTCGCGTGAGATAATATTAGATAAAACTCACTATTGCCGTTTCGGAGTATACTCACCGCCTTGGATAACGGATCCAGAAGAGGGTGAGGCGTGCGTTAGGTTAGAACGCACGTGTAAGAGGAGCTTACTATGAGCCGACTCATATTTGGGCAAGATTTAGAGAAGAAAAAATCGGCCTGTTTGTCGACGGGCAAACAGTAAAGACGCAGGTTGAAAGGTACACTTGGCGTCGACGTAAGTTGAAAGGTATACTTAGCGTCTAAAACTGCAGTATAAAGGGGTAAAGCAGCACATACCCAGACCTGAGCGTTGCGAAAGGAGGTATAAATAATATGTAAAAAAAGAAAAAAGAAAAGTTGTTTTCAAAAGGTCTTTTTCCTTTGAACAAAAAAAAATGAAATAAAAAAAAGGGGAGAGTGTGGGTGAAACTGAGCAGTGAGGCTCATTGAGGGAAAAAAAAAAAAAAAAAGAGAAAAATGAATGGGAAATGAATGGGAAATGACTGAGATATGAATGAGAAATTTCTGAATGAGAAAAATGAGAGGAAGAAAAATCACAAACTAAACTTTTTGTTGTGGGGCTAAACGTTCAAATTGAACTTTTTGTTTTGGGACTCAAGCGTTAAACACGGGCTAAACGTTCAAATTCAACTTTTTATTTTGGGGCTTAAACGTTCATATGTGTGTAGATAAGCCGGCCGGCAGGGGACAAACAGGGTTGTTTATTTTGGTATGTGGATCCACAGTGTGTTTTCTATACCTGTCTACAAAAGAGGGATTGGTTGTTATTTTGTTTTTATTGGTAATATCATAAGGTATTGGTTTTGATTTCGCACACACAAACAAAACCACAGTTGTTTAGAGAAAGCTCACGAGGAGCTGTGGGTTTGTATAAATATGGGTTTGTGTAAATACACACCAGGAAAGCACATTTGTCTCAAGCAGACCTACACGCCACATTTAGAGGGAAATATAGACTGTATAAAAGTTATGGCCTAGGTGGTTTTGAAAAACCACAGAAAACAACAGCAACACATTTATTATGAAGGGGAAAAGAAAGTATGTCTGCCAGAAGCAATACATACATACCATACATACATACACTTTCAATTATCATGTGAGGAGTTTAATCTTTCGCTAGTGTCTCTTAATGTGTCTTAAAAGGTCTCAACCTGGAAATTGACCCGTGCCTCACCACCATCATGTAGCAGACTGAGAGTCAGCGCCAGGCTCAACTACACTGAGGACCACCAGCGGTCCAGGCTCAAGCGCAGACCATCAACACCCCGGGCAGGCTTCAGCCAGGGAACCGACGGCAGCAACATCCGCAGCCACTACAGCTCTGAACACCGCAGCTAGCGGCCAGCAATGGGAGAGAGTAAAATCTCTCCCTCCCGTGTAAGTGTTTCACCACACCGGTGTAAACGGGCTACAGAAATGCAATATGAGTGGTTTGCTTGCTGTAAAAGAATATATGACTGCCGTGGAGTTTTCGATTCATAGGCTTGGCCCGGAGGTTGACGCCACCTGGACAGTAACAGCGGAGAGGACTCAACGAAGCGAATCAAGACGGAGCGGAGAGGGTGTGAGGCGCTGGTCAATAGCAGGCGAGAGACTGACACGGCCGGAGACGCAGGCCAGTTGAGGGTGGAGGGTTCACAGCAGAACTTCCTCCAAAGACACCAATTATGAGCAGATAAGTAATGACACACTTGAACATTTGCATGTTACAGCTGTTTGACAAACCATTGTTTTAGTAAGAGAATACTGTTGGATAGAAGTTATGTTTTTTTTTAGGAAAAGGGATTATTTAGCCTGGAAAAAAAAAAAAACTCTTATTGCCAAGCGAAAAGGTAAATGTTTGTGAACATACTGAGATTTCTACCCCCCCCCCCCCCCCCCCGCTTCTCGGCCTGAAGCGGTGCAGCACCCTCCAGATAACCACAGTACATAGCGCACACACATTTCCCAAGAGGATTGAGAGAGGCAGAGACAAGTTAAAGGGTGTCTCTCTCTCTAAAAAATAAGTATATAGAAAAACTGCTAAATTAATTGACACATGCGTTATATAACGCATCTGTCAAAGGGGGTAAGCAGCTTTTGTTTTTGTGTCTGTTTTTTGTTTTGTTTTTAAGTTTTTGTTGTTTGTTGTGTATGTGTTTGTGTGCCTGTGTGACTGAGACAATCAGATTGGACAAGCAGACTGAGATAAGCAGATTGGACAATCACCATGGGACAATCGGATCTCCAATGCCAGATGCTGAGATCCAGCCCCCCCCCCATATCCTTCACCAGTGCAATTAGCTTAGGCTTTGCACACACACACACACATGCGTGAGCTGGACCACAGACGGTTTCCCCATGACGAATCGGATGCAGAGAGTCGTACTTTGCGTGGTTTGTGTAAAAACTGTGATCATGTGTATTAAAAAGCGTTTTGGAGTCATAGGAGACAGGGGAGTGTGAACACAGTGTGAATGAGTGATGTTTGACGGTGAAAGGTGTGTGATCGTTGAAGGCAATGTTATTGTACACCAGTTAGACAGGAGAAAGGGGACTCCAGTGTGACTAGAGAGCGGAGATGAGGACAAAGACTTGAGACATGACTTGGACTTGTAAGATGACTTGTGAGCTGATAGGTTGCGGGTTTGTTTCCCGGCTTTTGAGCAGAGTACATGCCAAAGTCGACTTGGGATGTATGTCTGCCGGATGCTTGGAAGGGAACCCAAAACAAAGAGGTTAATCTGACTAATGTACTCTGTAGGTTGTGTAAATTGTGTATTGTAGTAGGGTGGGGTAATTCATCAAATTGTGTGTTAAATGAATATAAACATATTCTAAACTACCAAGTAGGGCTTAATTTGAATCTAACCTGCAACAAGTTAAAGGTTTCAGTCTTCGATTGGATCCAACACCAGTGAACAGGAGCCATTACCAGAAATGTGTAAACTGTGTTTTTTAAGAAGAAAAAAAATATATATATATGCCAAAAGTGTGGAGCAATAAAAAGGCCATTGACCTCTGACACACTTCGTTTATGCTATGAAATCCTGGGTAAATAATCATGCTTGATTTGATATTAGCATAACTAAGAGTTTGATTTGAGCAAATGATACATTGTAACATAAGTATGTATTAAGTATTAAGTAAGTAACCGAAATGAAGGACTTATTAATTGTGATTGTGAACACATAGGGAAATTTTAATCTATATAGATGTGTGAGATGATACATTTTTTTCTAATAAGTTAAGGATAATAGTTATGTTAGTTTTCTTTGACTGTGTTTGAACTTATAGTTTGTTATCAATAATTTATTTTTAATATTGATAATAATGATTTATTCTTATCAAAAGTGTGGAATTGTCATGGAAAATTATTGATCAAATGTGTATTGATTGATTAGTTATTAGCTATGGCAATTCCATGCTGTATTTAGTGAACTGTGTTCTTCAGTCATTGCAGGAGATTGCTGTACAGAATATAGTTTCTGTGAGAACATATGTCTTGTTTTGGGAAGTGTCTATGGGAATAGAGGTTCCTGTGGGAACCTGGGTCTTGTTGTGACTATAGACTGGAGTTGTTATGTATTCTAGTGAACATCAGATTAACTATGGACGTCATGGAGAAGTACTGAGTTGGAGGGAGGTTGAATGAACGGATCCAGAAGAGGGCGGGCGATTGGTTTCAGTATATGATGTGAAGTAAACAATAATTCGGGGCTCTTGCATTGTCAAATGTAGACAAGAGGAGACCTCCGTGCACGGAGAGATGATTGTGGAAATAAAGAAAACCTCCTATGAACATTTAAAACGGATATCTCATTATTGATGAATCGGCAGAGCATTGCAGTGGATATTTTTCATCCACAATACTCTGACTCAAAGGAAGCAGGCTGCAGGTATACAGCTCTGCTATTAGAAAGATATTCTGAGTCAAAGGAAGCAGGCTGCAGGTTTACAGCTCTGCTATTAGAAAGATACTCTGAGTCAAAGGAAGCAGGCTGCAGGTTTACAGATCTGCCATTAGAAAGATACTCTGACTCAAAGGAAGCAGGCTGCAGGTTTACAGCTCTGCTATTAGAAAGATACTCTGACTCAAAGGAAGCAGGCTGCGGGTATACAGCTCTGCCATTAGAAAGATACTCTGAGTCAAAGGAAGCAGGCTGCAGGTTTACAGCTCTGCCATTAGAAAGATACTCTGACTCAAAGGAAGCAGGCTGCGGGTATACAGCTCTGCCATTAGAAAGATACTCTGAGTCAAAGGAAGCAGGCTGCAGGTTTACAGATCTGCCATTAGAAAGATACTCTGACTCAAAGGAAGCAGGCTGCAGGTATACAGCTCTGCCATTAGAAAGATACTCTGACTCAAAGGAAGCAGGCTGCAGGTATACAGCTCTGCCATTAGAAAGATACTCTGTGTTTTGACTAATCCACCATTCAATTTAGTCACCATCAGGTTAGATGCAGGAGTTGCCGACACACATTCGTTGTAAAGCACGCACGGAGAAGTTGTACTATCAACATCAAATTTAATAAACAAAACTCCGGTTTACTTTTCCATATGAACAAAA
>NC_139630.1:19443658-19481158 GCF_964638095.1 Poromitra crassiceps
ATCAACCATAGACCCAGTTGTCAGTCTCTAAACTAGGGATGGGCGATGTGGCCCTAAAATAATATCACGAAATTTCAGGGTTTTTCTGCGATAACGATATTCTTGACAATATGACAAAATGCTGAACACTTAAATTCAAGAACATGCGAAAATAAGTGTTATAGTCTTATATGTCACCATAAATGTAACAGTTTGCCTTCAAATATTCAAATATGCCTTCAAATATTACCGTGGTTTGTTGTACATGGCATGCTCTTTTGCAACCAAACTACAGAGGTCACTCCCCTTTTTGGAATTAACTCCTCCCCCGTGAAGCCACCTTCAGCCATGCTGTGCGTACATCACACCTTTACGCAGTATAACTTGTGATGTCATTACGCCAACAAGTTGGAATATTGCCATTGTAACTTTGGTTATACTCTGTTAGTTCGGTTATTCTTTGTCTGTTTGAGGTGCTGTGTGAACTCAATGCGCCTGGCGGCCATGTTTGGAAAGTAGTTCCGGGCTGTTTATTTACCTTTGAAAATGACTGTTTCTCCACATTTTGGAGGACTATTTCATCACGTGGTGATTACACGAGTCACAACATGTACATAGAGCTTTTTTGTGCTGTTGGAATGTGTGTTTCTGGTGACTTGGAGGTGGTGTATAAAGTACTCGAAAACCATACTTATGTAAAAGTAAAGACATCTTCCCAGAAAAAGACTTTGGTAAAAGTCAAGTCACGCGTTAGAATATTACTTGAGTAAAAGTCTTAAAGTACTTGATATTTTCTGTACTTAAGTATCAAAAGTAATTTTCTGATATTAAATGTACTTAAGTATTGAAAGTAAAAAGTACAAGTAAATGCTGCAAAAAAAATCAAGCAAAAGACATGCCTGGGCTTGAGTGGAAGTCGTTTCTTCTTCTTGACTTTTATAGCCGCTGGCAAACAACGTTATGTTGCATTACAGCCACCAAATGGAATGGCGTGTGGATTGTGATTAACATAACTTGCAAATTAGGAGCACTGATTTGCCAAACCTGATTGCTTGCAGGCTACCCAATTCATTCTGATTTTACTTTGTAACTAAGATGCTTGGGGGAAATGTAGTGGAGTAAAAGTATCAATTTTATTTGGGAAATGTAGTGGAGTAAAAGTGAAAGTTGAGAAATATAAATACTCAAGTAAAGTACAGATACTCAGAAAAAATACTTAAGTACAGTACTTAAGTATTTATACTTAGTTACATTACACCACTGTGTACCGGTAACTCCCATTCATTTGCTAATCTAACTAACTGGATGCTGTACTGTACCGCACAGTTTACTGCACGGAGAGTAACGATGAAGCCATTGTTTATCTTGTTTCTGTATGGGCAATACGGCAAGTAGGCACATGGCACAGTGCTTTCTTCAATTATACTACTTTCATACGACCAGCATTGGACCAGGGTTACTTGACCCATGTTCACACCAAGTCAGTCAACACTGGGTTAATCCCTGGTCATGACAATTCAGATAGAACCCGGGTCACAACACGAGAGAGATGCATAACAATTAGCATAGCCTATTAGCATAACCAATAGCAAGCTGGGTGATGCCGTTCACACTGAAATCAACTCTTGTCGATCCTGGTTCAAACCCGGGTCGGCCAGCCCGGGTTAACCCTTTCATACCCGTGGTAGTTTCATTACGGAGGATAATTGGGGGGGTGTCCTTGGGCGGGTGTCCTTGACAAAATGTATTGTAGGTTTGTTAGCGGCTGTTTGTGCCGCTGTTCTAACAACTGCCTTGCGTTTAGAAGTCCCCGGACGTTTGGTACGAGGACGTCTGACATCACGAGACTTGATGAGATGAGAAGAGATGAAAAGACTTTAGACAAGAGGAAATCAAGAGAAGACATAAGAAAATATGCCCATCAGCCCTCATGTGCTACAACAGACGAGCTCAACCTTTTGTCACTCAAAGCACACTTCTGATTGTTTCCCAGGAACACCTTCCCCAACAAATGATAGGCGATCATTCTTATATCTTGGTGTGAGAGGTCCTCCCACTAGATGGCGCTCTGAGTGGTTGAGAAACACTGACGCTATTTTCCATTGAGATGAGATGCGATGAGACGAGGCGAGGAGACGAGACGAGGAGACGAGACGAGAGAAAAGATTGTTCTCCCCAGTTGTACTCGGCCAATTCCCCCTGCTGTCCGAGTTGTTGCTCCTCCTCTCTCTGCCGAGAGTTGGAGACTAGCAAATGCTTCCTCTGATGAATGTGCAGTTGACAGCCGATTCTTTTCACCTGACAGCGAGGGGTTTCACCGGCAGGACGAGGTGCGTGGGAGGATCACGCTATTCCTCCAGTCCAGCTATTACTCCAGAACAGGCGCCCCTACCGACCAGAGGAGGCACTAGTGCAGCGACCAGGACACATACCTAGTGTCCTCTAGAGAGAGAGTGGCGTCAGCGGAGGACCAAAATGCGAGACTCATTAGCCAATGAACAGCCAGGAATGGGTCTCGCGATACTTTTGCATGCTAAAATAAAGCTGATAATGTACAATTTGATTCAAGGGATGAAAAACCCTTTCAGAGTACAACACAAACTGTCTATTTTGCTGCAACTCGACAGTGCTGCTTTTTTTACTCAAGAGTTCCAGGAACTTACTTCCTGGAAAAAAACTGGTCCATTGGAGTGAATGGAGATGTCGGGACTTCTATCTACACGGCTCTGCACATACCCTTAATCCAGCTTCCCACCCGCAGACACGGACAATTGTGCCTGTATGGACGCCCAACCAAGCCGGAGGTAACACGGGGGCTCGAACCTGTGACCCCCGAGTTGGTAGGCAGGGAATCTACCGCTGCGCACGCCGGACACGCCCAGTCAGACTTCGCTGTCATTTAACTTTTATTTACATCCTATTATGGTTGTACCGAATCATGAACCCCATATCGCGTATCGAATGGTATCGTCATACAAGCATATTATCGTCCCTAATTTCGATAGTCTCTGGTGTGAGCCAGATTGCTGGAGGTTGGGTTACAGTGTCTGACTGAGGAGCACTCTCCTCATCCAAGAGTCTCAGCAGACAAAATGCAGCTTCATATGGATCCACACACTACAGCTCGCATTCCTGAAACCATGCAGCAGCTGAACTCATATAAATGACTTGATTTATCGCCTTAGAGGAAATGAGAAGGAGACGTAAACACACACAGACACACACACACACACACACACACACACACACACACGCACACACACACACACACACACACACACACACACACACACACACACGTGATGAGTTCAGCTCCAGTATTTTGGACGGCTGGGCAGTGTTAAGATATGCGCTCTGACTGAGACGCTGAAGACAAAGTACTGGAGAGCGAGGCCAGACACATTAACTCGACAGGATATTAGGATATTATTATTCATCAGACCATCATACATTTTAACTGTGTAGCATTTACCTCTCATTATACAGCCAAGTACTCGCTACTCACGGGCCCATCATCGTTTAATATCCACCATAACGTTATACTGTCATATCGGCCATAGACATCCGTATCGTATCCTCACAGAGGAGCAGAAATTAGACCTATTTTTCAACCTGCTGCTGTTGTTCTTCAGATGGTACTGGACAGATAGGGAGGATAGGTACTGGACAGATAGGGAGGATAGGTACTGGACAGATAGGGAGGATAGGTACTGGACAGATAGGGAGGATACTAGGTACTGGACAGAAAGTTAGGATAGGTACTGGACAGATAGTTAGGATAGGTACTGGACAGATGGGGAGGATAGGTACTGGACAGATAGTTAGGATAGGTACTGGACAGATAGTTAGGATAGGTACTGGACAGAAAGTTAGGATAGGTACAGGACAGACAGTTAGGATAGGTACTGCACAGATAGTTAGGATAGGTACTGGACAGATAGTTAGGATAGGTACTGGACAGATAGTTAGGATAGGTACTGGACAGATAGTTAGGATAGGTACTGGACAGATAGTTAGGATAGGTACTGGACAGATTGTTAGGATAGGTACTGGACAGACAGGGAGGATAGGTACTGGACAGATAGGGAGGATAGTGGACAGATAGGGAGGATAGGTACTGGACAGATAGGGAGGATAGGTACTAGACACTAGACAGATAGTTAGGATAGGTACTGGACAGATAGGGAGGATAGGTACTGGACAGATAGGGAGGATAGGTACTAGACAGATAGTTAGGATAGGTACTGGACAGATAGGGAGGATAGGTACTGGACAGATAGGGAGGATAGGTACTGGACAGATAGGGAGGATAGGTACTGGACAGACAGGGAGGATAGGTACTGGACAGATAGGGAGGATAGGTACTGGACAGACAGGGAGGATAGGTACTGGACAGATAGTTAGGATAGGTACTGGACAGATAGTTAGGATAGGTACTGGACAGATAGGGAGGATAGGTACTGGACAGATAGGGAGTTCAAGTTCAAGTTCAAGTTCAAGTTCAAGTTTATTAGTGTCCCAAAGGGCAAATTGAGTTGCAGCATATAGACATACAAATAAGAACATTGACAAGAAACAACACAAGTAGCATGTTAAATGTTACATGCCTATAGTTAAAATAAATAAAAGGCTAAATAAACATCAAGGACCTTGTTTGTGGCACACAATGACCGATAATGTGCAAGGTAGCATTAAAGTGCACAGCAATCGGTAAAGTGCACAGCGATCGGTAAAGTGCACAGCGATCGGTAAAGTGCACAGCGATCGGTAAAGTGCACAGCGATCCGTAAAGTGCCCAGCGATCAATAAGGTGCACAGCGATCCGTAAAGTGCAAACACGCAGCGACCGGTAAAGTGAGGTAGTAGAATAAAGTGCACGAATGGCCAGTAAAGTGCACAAAGTAAGGAAAGATAAATCAATAGTTAAAAACAATAAAATAATAGAAACCATAAAATCAATAGAAGCAATAAAACAATACAAACAGCGACGGAGGCTGAAAGTAAAAAATGATAATAAAACACTAAACCATCACTGCCTTCCCTCAGCAGCGTTCAATGCTCGAATGGAGACAGGGACAAAGGAGAACTTGTGCCTATTTTTTGTGGCCCGTGGGGCACACAGTCGACGACCTGAAGGAAGGAGCCTGTACTCCGAGCTTAGAGGGTGGGCTGCGTCTGAACGGATGGACAAAGCCTTCTTAAGTACTTGTCTGTTAAAGACATGGTCGAGGCTGTCCAGGTACTGGACAGCCAGGGAGGATAGGTACTGGACAAACAGGGAGGACAGATAGGGAGGATAGGTACTGGAGAGATAGTTAGGATAGGTACTGGACAGACAGGGAGGATAGGTACTGGACAGATAGGGAGGATAGGTACTGGACAGATAGGGAGGATAGGTACTGGACAGACAGGGAGGATAGGTACTGGACAGATAGGGAGGATAGGTACTGGACAGACAGGGAGGATAGGTACTGGACAGATAGTTAGGATAGGTACTGGACAGACAGGGAGGATAGGTACTGGACAGATAGTTAGGATAGGTACTGGACAGATAGTTAGGATAGGTACTGGACAGATAGGGAGGATAGGTACTGGACAGATAGTTAGGATAGGTACTGGACAGATAGTTAGGATAGGTACTGGACAGATAGGGAGGATCGAAAAAGGTGTCAGCATCCTGTAAGTGTATGATGGGTTTTAAACTAGGGATGAGCGCTCCAAACCTCAATGACATGAAATGGATGTTGAAAGTCCTGACTTAAACTTTTGATTTTTGGAACCCTAGCTCTCTTTGCTAATTACCAATGATGATTGGTAGATTGCTTTCTCAGCTCAACCCATGCTGTTCCTGGTAAATGGTAAATGGACTGCATTTATATAGCGCTTTTATCCAAAGCGCTTTACAACGTGCCTACATTCACCCATTCACACACCGAAGGCGGTGAATGGAACGCAGGGTGCTGGCACAGACATCGGGAGCAATTTGGGGTTCAGACGTCTTGCCCAAGGACGCTTCGACATGCGGACTGGAGGAGCCTTGGTGGACGACCCGCTCTACCTCCTGAGCCACAGCCGCCCCCCCCTGAAGCTCACTGACATGTACTTTGTGAGCACTGTGGAGGACGCTTCAGTGAGCCTCAGTCAGCTGACATGTACTTTGTGTGACTGTGGAGGACACTTCAGTGAGCCTCAGTCAGCTGACATGTACTTTGTGTGCACTGTGGAGGACGCTTCAGTGAGCCTCAGTCAGCTGACATGTACTTTGTGTGCACTGTGGAGGACACTTCAGTGAGCCTCAGTCAGCTGACATGTACTTTGTGAGCACTGTGGAGGACACTTCAGTGAGCCTGTCAGCTGACATGTACTTTGTGAGCACTGTGGAGGACGCTTCAGTGAGCCTCAGTCAGCTGACATGTACTTTGTGAGCACTGTGGAGGACGCTTCAGTGAGCCTCAGTCAGCTGACATGTACTTTGTGTGCACTGTGGAGGACGCTTCAGTGAGCCTCAGTCAGCTGACATGTACTTTGTGTGCACTGTGGAGGACACTTCAGTGAGCCTCAGTCAGCTGACATGTACTTTGTGAGCACTGTGGAGGACACTTCAGTGAGCCTCAGTCAGCTGACATGTACTTTGTGAGCACTGTGGAGGACACTTCAGTGAGCCTCAGTCAGCTGACATGTACTTTGTGAGCACTGTGGAGGACACTTCAGTGAGCCTCAGTCAGCTGACATGTACTTTGTGAGCACTGTGGAGGACACTTCAGTGAGCCTCAGTCAGCTGACATGTACTTTGTGAGCACTGTGGAGGACACTTCAGTGAGCCTCAGTCAGCTGACATGTACTTTGTGAGCACTGTGGAGGACACTTCAGTGAGCCTCAGTCAGCTGACATGTACTTTGTGAGCACTGTGGAGGACACTTCAGTGAGCCTCAGTCAGCTGACATGTACTTTGTGAGCACTGTGGAGGACACTTCAGTGAGCCTCAGTCAGCTTGCACAGACAGGAGCGTGACCTCATTGACCTTAAATTGAGAAAGAGAACAGGTAGAGCACACAGGGCCTCCTACTGGAGCTTGTGAAGGTACAGTAGGTGGTCCTCATGAAGCACTACAACAATACCATGATTCCTCTGAAGGTCTCAGCTAATCAGCTCCTCTCAAGGTCCCAGCTAATCAGCTCCAGTTGGGTTAAACCACAGCGATCTGGAACTCGTTCCTGTTGTGCCCCTAACACCCCCAAACTCTACATCTACAGATGGGAATTACTAATAAATGTCCAATTGTGGTGAATGTGCAATGAGCTGTGAGGTGTGTGTGTGTGTGTGTGTGTGCGTGTGTGTGTGTGTGTGTGTGCGTGTGTGTGTGTGTGTGTGTGTGTGTGTGTGTGTGTGTGTGTGTGTGTGTGAGTGTGTGTGAGTGTGTGCGTGCGTGCGTGTGGGTGTGCGCATGCTAGGATTTGACTGGATTTTTTGAATATGGATTGAAGCGAAGTTGAAAGCCAATATTTATACCGATATTGCTTATTGCTAAAAACATTTTTGTGTTGAAAAAATCAGAAAAAGGTGGAAGTATGTTTCCCCCATAATTATATGTAATGTAAAATATTATGTATAAAATATATGTGTAATCAAACTGCATCATATCCATCATATCAATGACTGTGTGATATGTGATTTTGGATAAAAGTCAATTCTCAGCCCCATATATCGGTCTGACCCTATTCACCTTATGTAGCCCCGCCCACTTCACTCATTGTGTCACAACTTCCTGTTCAAAACGCCGGCTAGGCTGTTTTATCTGCTCAAACTAGTCTGACTCACCTGGTCAAACCTAGTTCGACTCATATAGGAGCCAGACTAGGTTTACGAGTCACAGGAAGTGTCAACACAATCAGAACTTCCGAGTGTGTTGACACTTCCTGTTAGTCTGTCAAGCCAGACTGTCTCTTGTCTGTCTCTGTCTCTGTCTCTACATAAGGTGAATAGTGTGCAAGCATGAATATCCCCGGAGACTTGATTCCACACTTTCTCACATATGTCTCTGTCTCTCTCTCCCTCTCTGTCTCTCTCTCTCCCTCCCTCTCTCTGTCTCTCTCTCCCTCTGTCTCTGTCTCTTCTCTTCCCTTCATTCCTTCCCTTGCTCCAAAGTGCCTGAGGCTCTCCACCATGCACACAAAAGACTCTTGGGAGCAGAGAAGGAGGAGGAGAGGCTCTGTATGAAGGCAGCATGCGTAGATGTGAGTCCTGGGGAATAATCAGAACCATATACAGCCATAGTTCACAGCCATTCATATCTCCACCATGGAGAATCTGGAGTATGATATATGTGAATTATGCTGAATTATGCTCTCTGTGGTGGAAGTGCGCTTGACTTATCTTGCCAGAAAATCAGGTGGTAATCAGGCGGATGCATGAAGAGCGAGTTAAGGTAAATCAATCACTTGATTCTACGAGGCTATATGCTGTAGCCCGGGGCTGTTGGCTGGCTGGGGAGCTTTAACACGGCCATTTCTCAAAAGACAGAGACAAGGTTTGGCCCAAAATGAGACCACTTCCTGCTCCACCAACGTTAAGCCCACTGTCCACCAGATGCAGTCGGGCTCCGGCACTGCGTGACATCTGAGTTGTGCATGCACACTGCGCTGCCCGATCTATCTCAGTCTCATTTTCACAGCATGTTAGCTGCTAGCTAGCTAGCTTTGGTGAACATATTGGAAAATAAGTCCTATCCAGTGGGGGTTTTCCTGGCTCAGAATGAAGCGGAGGGGTATAGCGCCCAACCGATATGGGATTTTTGAGACCAATATGCGTTTTAGTGGGGGAAAGTGGAATGTTTTCTATGAATGTCCACTGAAAACAAAATAACTTTATTAAAGAATATTTATTGTCAACACATCGGCGTAATGCCACAATTACAAATGACACAAATCCAGCGAGTGCAACACATGTTAGAAAGTAGTGTTTTCACCTGTCAGAGTTTTGTCGAGAGCTTGGAAGTGGCACCAAATTTGACAGGAAGTGGCCGCCTCCGAATTCTATGCAGGAAAAACCACGTCCAGTTATGGAATGACATCACGACTACAATTACACCAGTAAAACACGGCCACAATTCATCACCACTAGCTTTGGTGAATATATGACTGGAAATTAAGACTAAAACTCTGCCCAGATCAGCAGAGGGGGTGGAGCAATGACCGGAGACAGCAGGGGGGATTGGCCAGGTACAATAGACCCTTCTCACGGGGGCCATTTTGTGTCGAGAAGCCAGGGTAAACACAGGTGCAAGCAAAACACTAATGAGGGTTTCCAAATCCCAATCATGGAAGTTGGAAACCCTCATTAGTGTTTTGCTTGCACCTGTGTTTACCCTGGCTTCTCGACACAAAATGGCCCCCGTGAGAAGGGTCTATTGGGGAGAAAACGGTCTGGAAAAAAAGATAACATCCACACACAAAAACACAAAAACACACAAAAAAAAAAAAAATTCAACGACCTGTCAATACAGTAGCCTACCACATTCTAATCTCATACTTGCAAAGTAAGTATAGTTTAAAATGTTAAAAACTCGTCTTTTAAACGAGCAGCAGATACCCTGACATACAAACGCACAAAAACCAACACACCCACAGAGAGAAGAACACAAAAACCAACACACCCACAGAGAGAAGAACACAAAAACCAACACACCCACAGAGAGAAGAACACAAAAACAAACACGCCCACAGAGAGAAGAACACAAAAACAAACACACCCACAGAGAGAAGAACACAAAAACAAACGCACCCACAGAGAGAACACAAAAACAAACGCACCCACAGAGAGAAGAACACAAAAACCAACACACCCACAGAGAGAACACACAAAAACAAACACACCCACAGAGAGAAGAACACAAAAACAAACACACCCACAGAGAGAAGAACACAAAAACAAACACACCCACAGAGAGAAGAACACAAAAACAAACGCACCCACAGAGAGAAGAACACAAAAACAAACACACCCACAGAGAGAAGAACACAAAAACAAACACACCCACAGAGAGAAGAACACAAAAACAAACGCACCCACAGAGAGAAGAACACAAAAACAAACACACCCACAGAGAGAAGAACACAAAAACAAACACGCCCACAGAGAGAAGAACACAAAAACAAACACACCCACAGAGAGAAGAACACAAAAACAAACACACCCACAGAGAGAAGAACACAAAAACAAACACACCCACAGAGAGAAGAACACAAAAACAAACGCACCCACAGAGAGAAGAACACAAAAACCAACACACCCACAGAGAGAAGAACACAAAAACAAACACACCCACAGAGAGAAGAACACAAAAACAAACACACCCACAGAGAGAAGAACATAAAAACAAACGCACCCACAGAGAGAAGAACACAAAAACAAACACACCCACAGAGAGAAGAACACAAAAACAAACACACCCACAGAGAGAAGAACACAAAAACAAACACACCCACAGAGAGAAGAACACAAAAACAAACACACCCACAGAGAGAAGAACATAAAAACAAACACACACACAGAGAGAAGAACACAAAAACAAACACACCCACAGAGAGAAGAACACAAAAACAAACACACCCACAGAGAGAAGAACACAAAAACAAACACACCCACAGAGAGAAGAACACAAAAACAAACACACCCACAGAGAGAAGAACACAAAAACAAACACGCCCACAGAGAGAAGAACACAAAAACAAACACACCCACAGAGAGAAGAACACAAAAACAAACACACCCACAGAGAGAAGAACACAAAAACAAACACACCCACAGAGAGAAGAACACAAAAACAAACACACCCACAGAGAGAAGAACATAAAAACAAACACACCCACAGAGAGAAGAACACAAAAACAAACGCACCCACAGAGAGAAGAACATAAAAACAAACACGCCCACAGAGAGAAGAACACAAAAACAAACGCACCCACAGAGAGAAGAACACAAAAACCAACACACCCACAGAGAGAAGAACACAAAAACCAACACACCCACAGAGAGAAGAACACAAAAACAAACGCACCCACAGAGAGAAGAACACAAAAACAAACACACCCACAGAGAGAAGAACACAAAAACAAACGCATCCACAGAGAGAAGAACACAAAAACCAACACACCCACAGAGAGAAGAACACAAAAACAAACACACCCACAGAGAGAAGAACACAAAAACAAACACACCCACAGAGAGAAGAACACAAAAACCAACACACCCACAGAGAGAAGAACACAAAAACCAACACACCCACAGAGAGAAGAACACAAAAACAAACACACCCACAGAGAGAAGAACACAAAAACAAACACACCCACAGAGAGAAGAACACAAAAACAAACGCACCCACAGAGAGAAGAACACAAAAACCAACACACCCACAGAGAGAAGAACACAAAAACAAACGCACCCACAGAGAGAAGAACATAAAAACAAACGCACCCACAGAGAGAAGAACATAAAAACAAACACACCCACAGAGAGAAGAACATAAAAACAAACACACCCACAGAGAGAAGAACACAAAAACAAACACACCCACAGAGAGAAGAACATAAAAACAAACACACCCACAGAGAGAAGAACATAAAAACAAACACACCCACAGAGAGAAGAACATAAAAACAAACACACCCACAGAGAGAAGAACATAAAAACAAACGCACCCACAGAGAGAAGAACATAAAAACAAACACACCCACAGAGAGAAGAACATAAAAACAAACACGCCCACAGAGAGAAGAACACAAAAACAAACACACCCACAGAGAGAAGAACATAAAAACAAACACACCCACAGAGAGAAGAACACAAAAACAAACACACCCACAGAGAGAAGAACACAAAAACAAACGCACCCACAGAGAGAAGAACACAAAAACAAACACACCCACAGAGAGAAGAACATAAAAACAAACACACCCACAGAGAGAAGAACAGGCAACAGAAAAGAAGACTTGATGCAAAGAGACAGATCCAGCAGGTCTCTGCTCTCTAAGTGATCCTGTCTCTCTGCAGTCTGACCCTTTTCACTTCAGACCGCCAGCGGAGGAACCAGAAACACGGCCTCATTTGGACCTGCTGCTCTGAAAAACCTGACCGGTACCGTTTCTGCGAAAGTGGAGGAATGAATGTGAAATGCATGTGAAACGATGACTGGTTCTGTCCAGAGACAACTTTTAGACGAATGAGCTCCAAGAGTTGGTCGTGGTCCAAGTGGTTCAGGCCTCGCTCGCAGGCCAGAGGTGGAAGGAGTTCTGACAAATCCTACTCAAGTATCTATGTTACTTTAGTGAGAATCAAGTACAAGTACAATTACTGATCCAGGAAATGAGTCATGTAAGAGGGGGGAAAAATGGCCTATTTAAAAGTACTCAAAACCAACGCGCTTAAAAGCATCTCAAATATCTGGGACCCGTTTTTTGGCCGACTTTGACGAGGTTAAGAATGACAAGTGACTGAGGTTGGGGGTGACGGATGGTTCGCCCGGCTGGTATCTCATGGACCTCTTGCGTGGGATCCCAGGCACACTATATCTCTTATAAACACATAAGCACATATTGTTCATATTGTTCTATAAAAAAAAACTTTTTAAAGTACTCAAGTAAAAATACATTGGCGTTACTTTAAAAATGTTTTATATTTTAATTATTTACCCTAATAATTACAAGTACATTTCACACATAGCAGTGTTAGCTAAGATGTCCCTGTCTTTGTCGGTCTTGTCTTTCATACTGAACAGCTCGTTCAGATGCGGCGGGATGCTCAGTTTGGTGATTCTCTCCAATATCACAACCAGATACATCTATTTAGCTATGGCTATCAGCAGTGTGTGTGTGTGTGTGTGTGTGGCTATCAGCAGTGTGTGTATGTGGCTATCAGCAGTGTGTGTATGTGTATGTGTATGTGGCTATCAGCAGTGTCAAATGAAACTGAGATTTCTAATCTCACGATGTGTATCACTACAACTTGATCGTCTACTCCTGTCTAATTCAATTGGCCAGTCTTGAGTTTAATTTAATTGACCACTGCACTAACGGTGCTGTTTTCATAGTGTGGTGTGCAAAACAAAAATCTGAATTCACTGATTTCCTCAGTGTACATTTAAAAGTACTTGAGTAGAATATCGATTATTTAAATTACTCAAGTAAAAGTAATGATATAGCATTATAAAAATACTACTCAAAACCACTCAAGTAGTACTTGAGTACTTTCCACTTCTGGCTCCAGCATCATATTGTCAATGCCTGAAGAAGGCCAGAACTCTGAATGATAATGTTTATCTGGAGGCCGGCGGAGAAAATCTGGACCCGACCGTGCCGCCGGTGCCGGACTGGACTGCATTGACCGGACTAGCCGGACTGGACTGCATGGCATTAGGACAGCAGCTAACTAGCTCAGTCTGTTCAGCACGTTCCCATGGAAAGTCACATTTCTTTTCTTTCACATTGTTTATCATTCTGCTCTGTTTTGTTTGGATCATGTCTTTGTTTATTTTTTGGGGTTTTCTGTATGTTTGTTTCTAATTTGCTTTTTGGCTGATGTGTATGATGTGTATGATGTGTATGATGTGTATGATGTGTATGCAAACTCACATTTTGGCACGCGTACGAGTATATTGTAGAATCAAAGTACAAAATAGACTTTAGTGAGTTCCCAAATGGCTAAAAAGCGTGTCTGTGTGTGAGTGTGTGTGTGTGTGTGTGTGTGTGTGTGTGTGTGTGTGTGTGTGTGTGTGTGTGTGTGCGTGGGTGCGTGCGTGCGTGCGTGTGTGTACGCCAAATCAGAGTTAGATTAGATTAAATTAAACTTTAATGAACCCTGTGGGGAGATGGGGTGGTTGCAAAAGAAAGGAGTATGAGGATACAGTAACAGTACAAGAAATAAAAGGTATGTATGAGAATAAAACAAATGTGAGATATTAAACATAATACAACCGACAATTACAACACTAAAATGTAGTATAAGCATGCAAAGTATGAAAATATATCAATTACAGCATGTGTGCAGGGTCTAAATCTGTGATTCTCAATCGTTTCCATATCAAGGACCACTAATTCCCAAATCTGAAAATATTCTTTAAATCATTGTTAGATATGATTTTGTCCAGAATCCCATGGGTATCTGCAATGTAGGTGGAGAGATGTCAGTGAAACGATGATCAAAATAGTCCCTCTACTTTCTCAAAATGTGTTAACAATTAATTTAACACTTCATTAATGTGTTGGGGACCCCTGGAACCCCCTCAAGGAGCCCTGTTGGTCCCTGGACGTTGAGAACCACTGTTCTAACAGCAGTAGAAGTATGAAAAATATATATTGTGATGATCACCACGTCACGGCATTTAGGAGTTATCAGTGGTTAGATTAAATATCAGTCATGAACAGCTGATAAGGTCAGAAGGTCTGAGCTGTGATTAGTCCAGACCTGGCTGAGAGGGCGGCCCTTAACGAGCTGTCAATCATCATTTCCCCGCAAAGCAGGAAGTGGAGGAGATGAATTGGAACAGAGAGAGACAAAGGGAGGAGTGTGGAAAGGTCTGGCGGACACCGTGTTGAAACACCATTCCACATGGGACTCTCATGGAGATCTATGGATTAACTAATGACTCTTTTCCCCTTGAACTAAATCACGTGAATGTGTACGTGTGTGTGTATGTGTGTGTGTGTGTGTGTGTGTGTGTGTGTGTGTGTGTATGTATGTATGTATGTGTGTGGCCAAACCCAATGTACATTCCTAGTTTGTGGTGATAGCTTTGAGTGTGTCAATATACCCAGGGGTGTGGTGGTAAATACAGAAGTGGGTAAACTATCCAAGGTGCCAGTGTGAAAGCAACCTAAGTGGTGGGAGTATAAGTAGGGAAAAGAGGTGGCGCATCATCTCCAGAGTCTCCACCCTATATATTTGTAGTACTAATATTGGGCAAAATTGGACACAATTTGCCAACTGTGATGTCACTCGAGCAACTGTGATGTCATTAGTGATGTCACTCGAGCAGTTGCGATGTCATCAGTTCAAGCAACTGTGATGTCATAAGTGATGTCACTCGAGCAGTTGTGATGTCATCAGTGGTGTCATTCAAGCAACTGTGATGTCATAAGTGATGTCATAAACTGGGCCGAGCTGCGTCTGTGAGGCCGTATTTCCATAACTGCACCCATGGCACATTATCTCAGCGCACTCGATTGCAAAATGTGTGAATGTGTAGCTGCCTGTCTTTACTTGACAATACGTACCTGTCATCCTGTCCCTGGTGCTGCTGGAGGTTTGAGGTACGTAACTGTTATCCTGTCCCTGGTGCTGCTAGAGGGTTGAGGTACGTAACTGTCATTCTGTCCCTGGTGCTGCTGGAGGGTTGAGGTACGTAACTGTTATCCTGTCCCTGGTGCTGCTGGAGGGTTGAGGTACGTAACTGTCATTCTGTCCCTGGTGCTGCTGGAGGGTTGAGGTACGTAACTGTCATTCTGTCCCTGGTGCTGCTGGAGGGTTGAGGTACGTAACTGTCATCCTGTCCCTGCTGCTGGAGGGTTGAGGTACGTAACTGTCATCCTGTCCCTGCTGCTGGAGAGTTGAGGTACGTAACTGTCATTCTGTCCCTGCTGCTGCTGGAGGGTTGAGGTACGTAACTGTCATTCTGTCCCTGCTGCTGCTGGAGGGTTGAGGTACATAACTGTCATTCTGTCCCTGGTGCTGCTGGAGGGTTGAGGTACGTAACTGTCATTCTGTCCCTGGTGCTGCTGGAGGGTTGAGGTACGTAACTGTCATTCTGTCCCTGGTGCTGCTGGAGGGTTGAGGTACGTAACTGTCATTCTGTCCCTGGTGCTGCTGGAGGGTTGAGGTACGTAACTGTCATTCTGTCCCTGGTGCTGCTGGAGGGTTGAGGTACGTAACTGTTATCCTGTCCCTGGTGCTGCTGGAGGGTTGAGGTACGTAACTGTCATTCTGTCCCTGGTGCTGCTGGAGGGTTGAGGTACGTAACTGTCATTCTGTCTCTGGTGCTGCTGGAGGGTTGAGGTACATAACTGTCATTCTGTCCCTGGTGCTGCTGGAGGGTTGAGGTACATAACTGTAATTCTGTCCCTGGTGCTGCTGGAGGGTTGAGGTACGTAACTGTCATTCTGTCCCTGGTGCTGCTGGAGGGTTGAGGTACGTAACTGTCATTCTGTCCCTGGTGCTGCTGGAGGGTTGAGGTACGTAACTGTCATCCTGTCCCTGCTGCTGGAGGGTTGAGGTACGTAACTGTCATCCTGTCCCTGCTGCTGGAGAGTTGAGGTACGTAACTGTCATTCTGTCCCTGCTGCTGCTGGAGGGTTGAGGTACGTAACTGTCATTCTGTCCCTGCTGCTGCTGGAGGGTTGAGGTACATAACTGTCATTCTGTCCCTGGTGCTGCTGGAGGGTTGAGGTACGTAACTGTCATTCTGTCCCTGGTGCTGCTGGAGGGTTGAGGTACGTAACTGTCATTCTGTCCCTGGTGCTGCTGGAGGGTTGAGGTACGTAACTGTCATTCTGTCCCTGGTGCTGCTGGAGGGTTGAGGTACGTAACTGTCATTCTGTCCCTGGTGCTGCTGGAGGGTTGAGGTACGTAACTGTTATCCTGTCCCTGGTGCTGCTGGAGGGTTGAGGTACGTAACTGTCATTCTGTCCCTGGTGCTGCTGGAGGGTTGAGGTACGTAACTGTCATTCTGTCTCTGGTGCTGCTGGAGGGTTGAGGTACATAACTGTCATTCTGTCCCTGGTGCTGCTGGAGGGTTGAGGTACATAACTGTCATTCTGTCCCTGGTGCTGCTGGAGGGTTGAGGTACATAACTGTAATTCTGTCTCTGGTGCTGCTGGAGGGTTGAGGTACGTAACTGTCATTCTGTCCCTGGTGCTGCTGGAGGGTTGAGGTCGAGCCGGTAGCTTCTGCTGGGTCTCACTCTCCACATGAAAGAATAACAGTGTGTTTTCACAGGCCAGAGTCCCGTGGTGAGAGTAAAACTCTCATTAGTGTCCGGGCCTGAAAACATTTAGGAACCCCCCCGCCGCACCCTGTTAGGACCCCTGTAGCTGTCCAAACAACCTGCCAGACCTTAAACACAGCACACTTTCTGCTGCACCCAGGGGCCTTCACTATCAAACTGTCAGTTAAGTTAGGAAATGACACTAAAATGTGAATGAGCCCAAATGAAATGGAATGCAAAGAAAATATAGGTATTGTAAGTAAATTAGTAAGTACATTTTATTTGTATAGCACTTCTCATAGAGGGGTCTCTCAAACGGCTGCACAGGTTTAAAGCACATACAGAAGAATCAAGTAACAGTAAAATACAAAAGACAGGACTACAGTCAGAGTTACAGAAAAACAGTCAGCACAAAAAGGCTAGACAAACGCCTGTCTCAACAGAAGCGTTTTAAAAATGTCCACAGAGGCCGCAGCTCTCAAATCCTGAGGCAGAGCATTCCACATCCTAGGAGCTACAGACTCAAAGGCTCGGTCACCTTTGGTTTTGAACCTGGTGCGCGGGACAACCAATAAGCTCTGGTCAGCAGACCTCAGTGACCTGCTGGGGACATGTGAGCTGAGCAGGTCAGGTCACAGATATGCAGGTGCCTCACCATGCAGGGCTCTGAAGATGGTTTTAACTAATGACAACATAAACATTCTACCCCCAGCTTACTTCCTGTTGCAGTTAAGTTAAGTTATCCTTTATTTATCCCCTTGGGGAAATTCATCCTCTGCATTTGACCCATCCTCTACTAGGAACCTTCCTAGAACTAGGAGCAGTGGGCAGCCACAGTGCAGCGCCCGGGGACCAACTCCAGTTCTTTTGTCAGTACCTTGGTCAGGGGCACTGACAGGAGTATTAACCCTAACATACATGTCTTTCTTGATTGATGGTGGGAGGAAACCGGAGCACCCGGAGAAAACCCACACGGACAGGGGGAGAACATGCAAACTCCACACAGAAAGGACCTGGGACGGACCGGGGTTCGAACGCGGGACCTTCTTGCTGTGAGGCAACAGTGTTAACCACTGAGCCACCATGCCGTCCAGTGCCAGTGTTTGCTAATACAATAGCTGACAGGAAATAAGCTAGGTTTCAAACTGTTCCCTAGCAACACTATTCCGTGAAAACTGTCTATATGTAATCAAAAGGAACCTTGAACTGGATCCTGAAGTTAAGAGGAAATCCAGTGCAAGGAGGCCAAGATAGGAGTGATATGACATGTTCTACTTGGCCCGGTCAACAACCTGGCAGCAGCATTCTGGACCAGTGGGAGGCGCTCCAGAGATGAGTTGCTGAGACAAGTAAAAAAAGAATTACAATCGTCCAGGCATGAAGCAACAAAGGCACGTATAATCATTTCCAGCTCAGAGTGAGATACAACAGACATGAACTTTGCAATGTTTCTAAAGTGGAAGAAACATGTACGGGACAAGGGCTTGATGTGCTTGTCAAGGTGCATAGCCTGATCCAGAGCAATTGAGAGAGAGAGTGGCGTCAGCGGAGGACCAACATGCGTGACTCATTAGCCAATGAACAGCCAGGAAGGGGTCTCGTGCTACTTTTGAATGCTAAAATAAAGCTGATAATGTACAATTTGATTTAAAAAAAAACTTTCAAAGGACAACACAAACTGTTCAGTCGGCTGCAACTCGACAGTGCTGCTTAATCCAGAACTTTACTTCCTGGAACCCTTGAGAGTAAAAAACTGGTCCATTGGAGTGAATGGCGATGTCGCGACTCTTCTATATACAGTACATAACTGGAACACAGAAGCGTCTCTGAAGCAGAGCATCACGGAAGCGTCGAGCAGGAGCCTGGCCATTCACACCAGAAGCGCTCTGTTTTGCTCCGCGCCGGTCATGCCTGGCGGCACGCGGCCGCTCACGGCTCGCATCAAAAATACACCCCGATGACGAAACTCCCGCTGCAGGAGATATTTCATGCTAATTGATCTGAAAATGAAGGGGTGACAGGTAAGTTAACCATTGGAACAATCTACCAAAACCCTTAAACTTCCCTTAGAGTATCTGATGTCTATCTTCATTTGTACTTGTCCATCCCTTCCTCTCTCTTCCAGTGTGTGTTGCCTGAGGCCACATAGAAATGAAGCTTAAACGCAAGTTGAATCAGAAGACTTTCTGCTACTCATCCATTCATTCATCATTCCTCTCCTCTCCCCTGCTCATATCAGCTGTTTATTATCAGCTGATTATACCAGATGATTAGGGGCGTACCACTCTGTTTGCTAAACCAATCAGAGCCAACCACATCTTCCTATCCAGCCAATCACGCCACAGTGTCAACTTTTAAATCTGTTCTCCCCTCTCGTGTGTCTGCTGTCATTTCAGAGCGATTTTGCGACTCTCCACCACCACCATTCACCTCCAGTTCCTCTAGACTGATTCACACCATCCTGAACGGAGAGGAGAAGGGGACAGAATGTAGAGAAACAGTGGATGGATAAATCCAGAAGGAGGCGGTAATGCAACATAAAGGATGCCAACTGCCATAAAACACCACAGAAGAAGAAGAACCATCCTGAACGTGATCTGACATTCTGTTTAGCTCTACATATCAGTCTGGACTCCAAGCCGTCCACAGTCATGTCAGTGGGTGTGAGTACATGCCTTGACAGACAACTCCTTCAGCCAGTCAGCATAGCCAAATCCAGTCCTTCAGCCAATCAGCGTCGGATCCAGTCAAATCCAAATCACACTCAGAAGAACAGCGAAAACCGCTGAGAAACTCCACGTTAGTGTTACTGCTCGTTGCTTCAGAAGACGCAGAGCCATGGTAGCAGAGCTATTTACTGATTGGCCGGTTACGAGATCAACTACGACGCATGTCCCTGATTGGCCCATGCACTTTGTAACTTCTGAAAAGGCCCACCCCCCGGGCTGGAGGCCAGACGGGCTAGAGGCCAGACGGGCTAGAGGCCGGACGGGCTGGAGGCCAGATGAGCCGCGGGACAAAACAAAATGTGAGTTCACGTGAGCGGATGGTTTCCCAGGCTATATACAGTTGATCAGGGTTCAAACAGAGTAAAAGAGAATCTCAGCGGCGCCCTCTAGTCCTGTATTCCAGAGTCAGTTTGTGCTAACACTCAGCATGTGTCCACGCACTGCCACTCTCCCACAGACACGACGTCAATAGTCCGGGGTCACTCTGTCCTCGCTCAGGTCCAACATGTTCTGGTCCAGCATGTTCTGGTCCAGCATGTTCTGGTCCAGCATGTTCTGGTCCAGCATGTTCTGGTCCAGCATGTTCTGCAACGCTTTGAAGAGTAAAGTGATCCCAGTCATGCATCATACATCAGCAGTCAGCCACACTGGACCCGGGACAGAACGTCCACCACACGGGGATTCAATATTTCTAACACCCAGCACCATGTGGCCTCATACACACACACGCATGCACGCGCGCACGCACACACACACACATACATGTACACACACACACACACGCACACACACGCACACACGCGCGCACACACGCGCACGCACGCACACACACACACATACACACACGCACGCGCAGGGATGTGGTTGGCTCTGATTGGTTTAGCAAACAGAGTGGTATGCCCCTAATCATGTGTGTGGCGTGTGCACACACACACGCACGCACACGCACGCACACGCACGCACGCACGTACACACACACACACACACACACACACACACACACGCACACACAACCACAACCACACGCACACACAACCACAACCACACGCACGCACACTCCAAAACACCAAACCTCAATCCCTTGTAAATGATGATTTGCGAGCTTGAAGGCTCTAAAGAGGAGAGATGGGAGTCAGATGGCCGAGGGCTCGTCACTTTCACCTGAACGCCACTCCATACCTCAGCGGCTGCAAGGGGGCGCTGACGCTGACGTTGATGTAACGGGGTTAGAATAACACTGTGGCCGCGGGGGGAGAAGAAGAAGACGGGGTTAGAATAACACTGCGGCCGCGCGCGGGGGGAGAAGAAGAAGGGACGGGCCCTCCTCCACCTGACAGCAGATCATCTTACCACTACGAGCTCTCTCTGACATCCTTTTGAAGTCCATAAAGCCGTGCGGTTAGTCATCGTGCTGCAGATCCACTGATCCTTTCTACTTCCCATGGCTCATATATGACATTATATAGACATTATATATGAGGGCAGGCATACATTAGGCCCATAAACTCCTCAGCCCATAAACTCTGTATTCTGTCAGTTTGGGCTCATATCTAATATCATATCCACTAATATTATAGAAAGAATATCCGGGAGTGCCTCCTTCACTGTTGTTATGCAGCGAGCTACTGTACGTAGCAACAACATAACATTGGCCTTTGCCCACTAAGTGTGGGGTTGTTGCAGCGTTACTGTAATAGTCCAAAGGGAATCAAGAGGATGAACTCAGTCAGTAAAGCAGTAAACATTGGCACTGCTTGTCAAATATCATTATCAACATTTTCATTGGAGCCAAAAATCTGTCTGAACAGCTACTCAGTCCGGCTTTTTTTTTTTTTTTACATTCTGTACAGAGTTTCAGACTGATGGAGGAGAAGAAAGATATCATTGCTTCAGATTAGTCTGGTTTCTGTCAAAATGGATGAGATTTCAGGAAGAAGAAGCTCCGAAGCCCCCCCTGTCCGTTCATGTCTGTGAGCAGAGCGGAGCAGACCCAGGTATCTACAGGTGCATCGATATGGTTTCATTGTTTGTGTCTCATTTCAGAAGTATTGTTCTAACGTTACTCCTTGGCAGCAGTAATTCAAACCTGAGTAATAACTCTGTTGTCTCTCCTGTCTGCGAACGATCAGGGAAACCACACTGATGTCCAGTGTGTTCTTGTCCAGGGAAACCACACTGATGTCCAGTGTGTTCTTGAACGATCAGGGATGTTCTTGAACGATCAGGGAAACCACACTGATGTCCAGTGTGTTCTTGTCCAGGGAAACCCCACTGATGTCCAGTGTGTTCTTGAATGATCAGGGAAACCACACTGATGTCCAGTGTGTTCTTGAACGATCAGGGAAACCACACTGATGTCCAGTGTGTTCTTGAACGATCAGGGAAACCACACTGATGTCCAGTGTGTTCTTGTCCAGGGAAACCACACTGATGTCCAGTGTGTTCTTGAACGATCAGGGAAACCACACTGATGTCCAGTGTGTTCTGAACGATCAGGGAAACCACACTGATGTCCAGTGTGTTCTTGAATGATCAGGGAAACCACACTGATGTCCAGTGTGTTCTTGAACGATCAGGGAAACCACACTGATGTCCAGTGTGTTCTTGAACGATCAGGGAAACCACACTGATGTCCAGTGTGTTCTTGAACGATCAGGGAAACCACACTGATGTCCAGTGTGTTCTTGAACGATCAGGCAAACCACACTGATGTCCAGTGTGTTCTTGAACGATCAGGGAAACCACACTGATGTCCAGTGTGTTCTTGTCCAGGGAAACCACACTGATGTCCAGTGTGTTCTTGTCCCGGGAAACCACACTGATGTCCAGTGTGTTCTTGTCCTTTGGCGTGATTAAATCAAAGCTGTGGGAATACTTCCATCTGGAGAGAGTCAACGTTTCAACAACGACCAAAATGAATCCAGGTGCTGCTGAGGATAATCCTAGATTTGGGATTTGTGTTATTGTTATTGCAATATTAGAACAATGAAATGATCACTCCTCATCACTGGGGAAAGTGATCATATCAATGTAGCACCAGTGCCAACACGTGCCAATCAGGTGCGCTGGGCCCATCCACACATTCACACATTGTTGTTGTTGTTTTGTTTGTTTGTTTTTTTGTTTTTTTGCCATATGATGTCACCATTAAACAAGACCAAATGCCAAAAACGGCGTCCCTCTCTTTATTACGGAATGCTAGATGCCCAATGTGAATGTCTCGTTAATCATCATCACTACACTGTGCCACACGCACAACATGCATGTCTTGTTAAGCATCATCACACATTGCCAATTGCTAAATAGGCAACCGACCAAGAAAAACAACACAAACCAATAGATTAGAGATGGATTAGAGTCTAATCCCTCTCTAATCTATTGGGTTGAATCTGAACCACCAGTGGTTCGCACCAATCACAGCATCCTATGAGGCAGCTACGGGCGGGCTTTAGGTGTGACGCCAGCAAGAGCGATGCCGGTGATAGACAGATGGTTCATCCAATCACCTGCCAGGTATTTATTTGAAAGTGTCTGACCTTTGTAACGGTTTCCCGACTCATTCCCCGATGGTTATGTGAAAACAAACCATCTGGCAGCGTCAGGTTAATATTACGCTACATTTAAAAATGGATCATTCTGTAAATCCTCCAGTTGTGTCTCATGTCACTTCAATCAACTCACGTAGTGCAGTACTCAAACTACTCAAAGCCATTCCTCCTGTTGCTCTAACTCAGTCTCAGTAAAAGCAGCACAACGTCCCTCAAACAAAGAACGTCTATTTGTTCTTTCTTCGTAGATCGTGACAGAATGTATTTATGCTGTTTCACCAGTGTCATCCTAGTCACAATAACAAGCCCTGTTCAGACATGCAGTGACAGAATGTATTTATGCTGTGTCACCCAGTGTCATCCTAGTGACAGAATGTATTTATGCTGTGTCACCCAGTGTCATCCTAGTGACAGAATGTATTTATGCTGTGTCACCAGTGTCATCCTAGTCACAATAACAAGCCCGTTTCAGACATGCAGTGAACTCCTGAAGATATCCACACGTTACGATGATGTGTATGTACAGTATGAACACAATATTGTCTCTTGTGAGCACGCGGCCACGCAAATGGAACACCCAAGCCCCTATAGTACTATGCAGTACACACATTCTTTACTTAAGTAGAAGAAGTACAGTTACTTGTGTAACTGTACTAGTCCTGTCTGCCCCGCCCACATGCCAGCACTGTGTAGCCCCGCCCACGCACCCACACTGTGTAGCCCCGCCCACACGCCAGCACTGTGTAGCCCCGCCCACGCACCCACACTGTGTAGCCCCGCCCACACGCCGCCGCATCAGCCCTGCCTGTTTATCCAGATGTGCTGGAGCACAGTCTGCAGGGCTGTGATCAAGTCTATTAAACACTTCATTTAAATCTTTGATGTTGTGCCAGACCCTGTCCACTACTGCTCAATGGTATGGGACTTACTGACTGTGTTTACTAGTCTGTGTGTGTGTGTGTGTGTGTGTGTGTAGGTGTGTGTGTGTGTGTGTGTGTGTGTGTGTGTGTGTGTGTGTGTGTGTGTAGGTGTGTGTGCGTGCGTGCGTGTGTGTGTGTGTGTGTGCGTGCGTGTGTGCGTGTGCGTGCGTGCGTGTGCGTGTGTGTGTGTGTGTGTGTCTGTGTGTGTGAGTGTGTGTGTAGATGTGTGTGCGTGCGTGCGTGTGTGTGTGTGTGTGTGTGTGTGTGTGTGTGTGTGTGCGTGTGTGTGTGTGTGTGTGTGTGTGTGTGCGTGTGGTGACAGCTTCCAGCTACTGATGTCAGTAGTACAACCTAATGAACTTGCTAGACCAAAAGAGAAACTTGGCGTTTCAGAGTGTTCCACACATGATGTTAAAAAGTGTTGAGAAAAAGGTGTGAAAAATCTTGTGTGGGCGTCCGGGGTAGTAGTTCTGCTGGTGAAACTCCTCGCTGTCAGGCGAAAAGAAGCGGGTGGTGACTGCACATGTATGCGAGGAAGCATGTAACTAGGCTATACAACTCTCCCCTGATCGGCAGAGGGGGTGGAGCAACGACCGGGTCAGCAGGGAGAATTGTACAATTGGGGAGAAAACGGGGAAATCAGAAGAAGAAAACTGACTTTCACATGACATGCTGTCACATGACATGCTGTCACATGCTTCATTTAACGAGAGACATCAAACAGCCTCTCTCACCTGTTTTCTCTCCTCGGTCTCCTCGCTCGCCCTTCTCTCCTTTCAGCCCTCTGTCTCCTCTCTCACCTATAAAGGAAAGAACAGACAGAGCTACAGAATGACCACACAATGACCCACAGACATACATCACACCACAGACATACATCACACCACAGACATACATCAGACCACAGACAGAGCTACAGGATGACCCACAGACATACATCACACCACAGACATACATCACACCACAGACATACATCAGACCACAGACATACATCACACCACAGACATACATCAGACCACAGACAGAGCTACAGGATGACCCACAGACATACATCACACCACAGACATACATCAGACCACAGACATACATCACACCACAGACATACATCAGACCACAGACAGAGCTACAGGATGACCCACAGACATACATCACACCACAGACATACACCACACCACAGACATACATCAGACCACAGACATACATCACACCACAGACATACATCAGACCACAGACAGAGCTACAGAATGACCCACAGACATACATCACACATTAATTATGTCATTTAGCAGACGCTTTTGTCCAAAGCGACTTACAATTCCAGATTTTGTCAAACAACTATGCAACACAATCAATGACAGCTAAGACATTTTGATGGATTAGATAGAGTAGCATCATGTAGAAAGTAGTTTGAGAAGGAATAAGTCACATTATTATTATTTATTTATTTTAATGAAAATGTGTTAGTTCAAGAAGGGCCCAGGTGTAGCCTGAAAAGGTGAGTTATTAGTCTCCGGTGGAAGATTGGCAGATACGGAGGGGCTGTCGTGTGGACTGCACTGTAGGCCAGAACCAGTGTCTTGAATTTGATGCGTGCCGAGATGGGAAGCCAGTGAAGGTCCCGGAAGAGGGGAGTGACATGATAGATTTTAGGTTGGTTGAACACCAGACGGGCTGCAGCGTTCTGAATGAGCTGAAGCGGTCGGATGTCAGAGGCAGGCCAGAAGAACATTGCAGTAGTCCAGGCGAGAGATGACCAGTGCCTGGACCAGGAGTTGTGTCGCTTCCCTCGTGAGAAATGGACGGATTTTGTGGATGTTGTAGAGGGAGAACCTAACAAACATTTATGACCACAGAGAAGCCAGTTGTTTCCGTACATTTCAAAATGGCTGCCATTTTAGAATATGGCTGTTATTTCAGCCATGTTTACCATAGAATTTTGCTGTTCATAGTTAAAAACCTGTCATTTGACACCAGAATCAACAAAAACGCCTTGGACAGGTAAATTCTACTATAACAATGGGTGAAATGGCAGCCATCTGGCTTCTCTGTGGTCATAATTGTACGGTTTGATAGCGAGGTCATTCACATCGGACAATTCTACACAAAGTTGCCCCCAAGTTCCTGGCTGGAAATGGCAGCCATCTTGGAAAAATGTTGATTTTTGCGTGGCTAAAGGGTTTTATCAGAAGAATCCCCAGCGAGTATTTGTGCTTGTTCTTTAATCTGCTCCACTAATCTACACCCTAATCCTAGTTTAACCCCAGAAACGGATACTTTTCACACTATTGTGAGTAGATCTGATTTTAAATAAGTGGCAAATACTGACAGACCCTCATCAGCTTAACCCAAATCAGATCCATCCCAGTGAGAAATGCATCAACCACCACAGACACACACATGTACACACATGCACACACACACACACACACACACACACACACACACACACACACAGTCACACACACACACACACACACACACACCAACAACCCTGAGAAGTCTGCACACGTGTGCCATTGAAGTCGAGTGCACGAGCCTAGAAATAGCCTAAAGCCCCGGTAAGAGAGAGAGAGAGAGACAGAGAGAGAGAGAGAGAGAGAGAGAGAGAGGGAGAATGAGTGAGAGAGTGAAAAAGAGAGAGAGGGAGAGACAGAGAGGGAGAGAGTGAGAAAGGGAGAGAGACAGAAAGAGAGAGGGAGAGAGGGAGAAAGGGAGAGAGACAGAGAGAGAGAGGGAGATAGAGAGAGAGGGAGAATGAGTGCGAGAGGGAGAGGAAGAGAGGGAGAGAGTGAAAAAGAGAGGGAGAGAGGGACAGAGAGAGGGACAGAGAGTGGGAGACCCCCATTTGAAGAGATTGTGTCTCTTGTCTTTTCATAGTCATATGGTTCTGTCCAGACTTCGGTACAGAGATAACAGAGAGACTACGATCAGTCCTACATTCTCTAACTGTGTTAACCTCTTAGAAATTAAATAATGGTGAAGTTGTTTGCTGGGGACCTCCTGGATCCCCCTCAAGGACCCCCGGTGGTCCCCCCGGACCACACGTTGAGAACCGCTGTGTTAGAGTCTCCATGTTTGAGCCGTGGAAAACCGACGCAATGCAAAAGCGCTCGATGATTGTAAGTGAAAAATCTCCTCGTTTTGCGGTTTCACTGTGATTGGCTGCAAGATGACGGCATGTTTACGCGCGGCGCCTCCCCCCTCCAATCTAGCTAGCTTGGATACGACCATTCTTCATTTTGTTCTTATTTCAAAACCACGACTTAGCGTCATGTTGTGGGAGCGCCACTCTTGGACCGGGACGTTTTGGAAACCGCACGTGTGTTTTTACCATGCGAGCTATAAGAGGATCACCTTTAATTTGCCTCCTTTTTCACATCCAAGACCGCAGCGTGCATGCCAGCCGAGGTGACACAGTCCCACCCAAGTATACGCCTAGAGTCTGTGTGTGTGTGTGTGTGTGTGTGTGCGTGTGTGTGTGTGTGTGTGTGTGTGCGTGTGTGTGTGTGTGTGTGTGTCAAGTCTGAGTAGGGTAGCTTGTGCTAATAGCGCGCCACACCCTGCCTGTGAAGTGGTCAGCTGTGGGTGTCGCCAGCGTCTGACCACATCCTCCACAAGCAGAGCCGCACAGAAACAACACTGCTGCTGAGCCACAGACACATTCACAGCTACAACACTACTGCTGAGCTACAGACGCATTCACACAGAAACAACACTACTGCTGAGCCACAGACACATTCACAGCTACAACACTACTGCTGAGCTACAGACACATTCACACAGAAACAACACTACTGCTGAGCTACAGACACATTCACACAGAAACAACACTACTGCTGAGCCACAGACACATTCACACAGAAACAACACTACTGCTGAGCTACAGACACATTCACACAGAAACAACACTACTGCTGAGCTACAGACACATTCACACAGAAACAACACTACTGCTGAGCTACAGACACATTCACAGCTACAACACTACTGCTGAGCTAGACACATTCACACAGAAACAACACTACTGCTGAGCTACAGACACATTCACAGAAACAACACTACTGCTGAGCTACAGACACATTCACAGAAACAACACTACTGCTGAGCTACAGACACATTCACAGAAACAACACTACTGCTGAGCTACAGACACATTCACAGAAACAACACTACTGCTGAGCTACAGACACATTCACAGAAACAACACTACTGCTGAGCTACAGACACATTCACACAGAAACAACACTACTACTGAGCCACAGACACATTCACAGAAACAACACTACTGCTGAGCTACAGACACATTCACACAGAAACAACACTACTGCTGAGCTACAGACACATTCACACAGAAACAACACTACTGCTGAGCCACAGACACATTCACACAGAAACAACACTACTGCTGAGCTACAGACACATTCACACAGAAACAACACTACTGCTGAGCTACAGACACATTCACACAGAAACAACACTACTGCTGAGCTACAGACACATTCACACAGAAACAACACTACTGCTGAGCTACAGACGCATTCACACAGAAACAACACTACTGCTAAGCTACAGACACATTCACAACACTACTGCTGAGCCACAGACACATTCACACAGAAACAACACTACTGCTGAGCCACAGACACATTCACAACACTACTGCTGAGCTACAGACACATTCACACAGAAACAACACTACTGCTGAGCCACAGACACATTCACACAGAAACAACACTACTGCTGAGCCACAGACACATTCACACAGAAACAACACTACTGCTGAGCTACAGACACATTCACACAGAAACAACACTACTGCTGAGCTACAGACACATTCACACAGAAACAACACTACTGCTGAGCTACAGACACATTCACACAGAAACAACACTACTGCTGAGCTACAGACACATTCACACAGAAACAACACTACTGCTGAGCTACAGACACATTCACACAGAAACAACACTACTGCTGAGCCACAGACACATTCACAGCTACTGTGTGAAATGCAAAGACTTCAATACAATATAACTTTTACTTTACGTTGTCATTTAGCAGACGCCTTTATCCAAAGCCACGTACAACAAGGTTATATACAGCACATCAATAACGACAGATAAACAGACAATAGAAACCCTGAGGATAAAATGCTAAAATGCTATAGCTCCACCACATGATATTCAGTATATAACTCGTTAAATCCTGAGGTTTTGGTCATTTAACCCCCCGTTAATGCACTGGGTACCCCTCTTTCCTCTTTAAAAAAAAAAATAATCACCCCATTTACACAATTCTGGTGTTGGTATGGACACTTCTGTGCCCCTTGATTGGATTGGTTTGTGCTCGTGTTTACCAACCCGGCCCAGTACAGGATCACTTTATACACCAGTACAGGATCACTTTAAAGAAACCAAAGAAAAACCGGAGTCAAATTGCTTGTATGTGTACATACTTGGCCAATAAAGCTGATTCTGATTCTTCTCGTGATTCTGAAAAACTGTTGAATCCACTCCCTGCTCAATCCATCTCCCATTCATCTAATTAGAGAAAGCAGGTAGCTCCACGCTGCTGTTTTTACAAGCTTCTCAGCATCTCAGCTCCACGCTGCTGTATTTACGAGCTTCTCAGCATCTCAGCTCCACGCTGCTGTATTTACAAGCTTCTCAGCATCTCTGCTCCACGCTGCTGTATTTACAAGCTTCTCAGCATCTCAGCTCCACGCTGCTGTATTTACGAGCTTCTCAGCATCTCAGCTCCACGCTGCTGTATTTACAAGCTTCTCAGCATCTCAGCTCCACGCTGCTGTATTTACAAGCTTCTCAGCATCTCAGCTCCACGCTGCTGTATTTACAAGCTTCTCAGCATCTCTGCTCCACGCTGCTGTATTTACAAGCTTCTCAGCATCTCTGCTCCACGCTGCTGTATTTACAAGCTTCTCAGCATCTCTGCTCCACGCTGCTGTATTTACAAGCTTCTCAGCATCTCTGCTCCACGCTGCTGTATTTACAAGCTTCTCAGCATCTCAGCTCCACGCTGCTGTATTTACAAGCTTCTCAGCATCTCAGCTCCACGCTGCTGTATTTACGAGCTTCTCAGCATCTCAGCTCTCTCTGCACCGTTGGCTTTTACAGTTGAACTCCCTGCCTCTCACGCGCTGACCGAGGATATAAACCCTCTGTGGTTTTCAACACAGTCCAAAGCCAGGCAAAGCCAGGTGGGTGAGAGCAGTGAGATGTTGCCAGAGTGTGGAAGGCCTGTACCCTGTACTACGAAGCTATCTTAACAGACCCGCGATCTGTCACTTTGATCTGGTTTGACTGAACAGGATCAAAGCTATCTAGTTTAACAATACTACGACGCTGGTTTTCTACTCGATAACTGAAGCTGGGTTTATCTGGGATCTGCCTGTGCACGCGCACGTTTTTCGCTCGTGCACAGGCGCGCGTCCACGCGAAAGAGGTGCGCTAGCCAATCACATTATGAACAGCTGAGTTGATCCACGCCCACACCCATTTCCACACCCATTTCCTCGTTCGATTTCCTCGATTTACTTTGATCAGCGATTTCTGTCTCCTACAGCAGCTTTTTGCGAGTGTAAATGTAAATGTGTAATCTCAGTCTATAAATTTCCACAATCTGTGAGCCTATTTAGACCATAGATTTAGAAACGCATGCTCAATGAATAATGATCTCTATCACTCATTATGTGTGTGGTTGCACTGATCGAATAATTAATTATATAAAATAATGATAGCCTAATATAAAAGAGAAAACTGCTGAACTGAATTGAGACGATGCGGGCATAGTTTTCATTGATAAAAACTAGCCTATTTTTGCTCATATATTGGCATACAGCCTACAGGACACAGTTCCAGCTGAAACATGCAAGAGTAGCCTGCATATTTAGTATTGGGGCTATCCCATATTTATCCCATATCTATATTATATGTATAGGCTTTTCTGGCATGTAGGAGAATATCACCCTCACTCCATTTGAGGGTCTGTTTATGATATGCGCTGCGGTGATTAATAGTGATCATATTTCTCCACGCATCGTTGAGCTGTTAACACGTTCACTGCCGTTGACGAGTCAACTCGTCAAGCAGAAACCAACGGTTGACTGCCAATGACGAGTCAACTCGTCAAAAAAAAAAAAAAAAAAAATTGACGGTGGGACGTGGATCAAACCCTTTTACGTCTCCTATAAAAATATGGGAGCCACCGAACGTGTACAACCCATTCCACCGACCCACTAAGTGGCGACAGTGCTCTCCAGACTAGAGAAAGCGAGCCAAAACTGCAGGGAAGCGTGAGGAAACCATTCTCATACTGTAGAATGGTTTGGCGAAAACGCTTTCGCGCTGGCGCACAACGGTGGCGCACAACGGTGGGGGGTTCCAAAAATAGACTGGGTGCAACACACTTTGAAACACGCAGCATAAAGCCCAGAATCGCAAAAGCTTCATCAAAGCTCTCAACCGAAACCCCAAGAAACGAGCGAGCCCCATCCAGGCTCGCCCGACGAGGGGCTGCCAGGCAGCAGACAGGGAGCAGAAACTCGCTTGTGACACACCCGCTGCAGAGCCAAGGAGGGAGGAGGAGAACGCCCACGGAGGGAGGAGTTTGAAGGAGAGGGGGGTGCGGGTGCTGTTATGGAGGAAAATACTGTTCAGAACAAATTGTTTAGATGTCTGATGTCTTTGATGCCAAAAATAAATGGTTAAAGTGACTGTTCTATCGAATTTCACAAAAAGGCATTTTTCTCACCTTTCATTTTCAGACGCTGAAACCATGCTGTATTCAACTGCTAATGCCTACATAACTACTAACTCTACAAACTAACTATTTTAGACAGAGAAAGCACACATTCTATTAGTTCTTTTGAGATATTTTGTGTTCACAAAATCCTAGCAGAAAATAATCCTCGGCTCTTGAAAGATGAGCCAGAATCCTAAAAAAAAAAACTTGGCAGAAGCTACCTACAGCAAAAAAAAACTGTTGGCAGTGAATGTGTTAAGACATAAAGTGGTAAGTAGGCTTAATTGAATTACCGTAAATTCCGGACTATAAGCCGCGGCTTTTTTCCCGTTTTTTGGCCCCTGCGGCTTATATAACGGTGCGTCTTATCTATGGATTTTTTCAGAAAAAAAAAAAAAAAAAAAAAAATCTCTCTTTTTTAGCACTCTTTCTAACTATAAATCCACTTCTGTTTTAATTTCCTCTCTTGCCCTCTTTTCACCACACCGCGGACACTGTGTGCACTGTAAAAATAAACAACGGTGGTGTTGTGTTATGTTGTTTTGTTGAAATGTTACGGTAATACGGTAAATGGGAGCTTCCTCAAACAGCCATCTCTTTCCCGACAATCCCCTCTGTGCGTGACCACTTACATATGGTAATTACGGTAAGCAAACGGCCACAAGCCCATCAACTCCCTCCCCCGACTACCAGGAGAAAATCACAAACTTCGGCGAATTCACACAAAGGAAGATCAAGGAATATTCCATCGAACCGGAGCAGATCATAAATATGGATGAAGTGCCTTTGACGTTCGACCTGCCACTCACTCGGACTGTTAACAAGAAGCGCCCTGGAGGATTCTTTCACCAAAAAAAAGCTTTGCTCGTTCTCGACAGCATGAGAACGAGCAGTAGATGATCATGAGGTGGTTTTTCAGACGTGTCGATATAGCAGTTTATCGCAAAAGTGTAATGGAAACACATTTTTCGCATTTGCACGTCATGTGACCCATATTATCCCTTGGAAAAGGAGCGGAAAATAAGTTTGGTAAGTAAGGTTCGATAGCCGTGTCAAAACCTCCGCAGCAAGTGGAAAACTTTGAAGCAACGCTACCTAGCAGAAAGACGAGTGTTGTGCAAAAGCGTAGCCGGGCAAATTAGATAATGTTTAATGGCAGAAATCGGTCCATGGTGACAGCAGGCTGCCTGTGTGCGCGCATTTGGCACAGCGGCGAGATGAGAGGATGAAAAGCACACACTGGTGCGGTGGTGCTGTCTGAAGTGAATACAGTGACTGTGAGTAGGCTAATACATTGCACACGTTTCAGGTGCAATTATAGAACCAAATCAGCCTTTTCCCCCCTCCATCTCTAAATCGGACCAGTTGTAGGCTATTAGGCTACCTTTTTTCCTCTGCCTGTCGCGCTGACTGCATTCACGCAGCCAGCAACATTTTGCGACTCATTTTCTTTTGAATTGATAATCAGGCTCGTTTATATGCATTGTAACTTCATGTTGGGATTTCCATTGACCATTGGTTGGATTTGAGCATGCAGGGGACGGGATATGGGGCAGATCCCCGTGCGTAATCACTGTGGCAGCTGCTGCAACGGGGAATCACTCAAACGCAACTTCAATGGAAACGCCTACAAGTCGCAATTGTACATTGTCGAAGTTGTAGAAATATCGCAATTCTTTTGCGAAAAACTGTAATGGAAACACAGCTATAGATGAAGAGGAGTTCGTTGGTTTTGAGTGACAATGAAGGAGAGAGGAGAGTGGTTGACGAAGCCACCCTGAACCTGTTCGTTTCCGACACTGAAGATGAGGACTTTGGTGGTTTCAGTACGCAGGAAGAAGAGGAAGACGAGGATTAGTGACTTGACTTCTCTGGTTACAGGTTTGCTGCACATATAGCCTATTGTTGTGTGATTTTGTCTGGGGATTAGTGACCTGACTTTTGTTTTGTTTTGTTGAAATGTTAATAAATGGGAGCTTCCCCAAACAGCCATCGCTTTCCCGACATTCCTCTCTGTGCACGAACCCTTTCATATGGTAATTAAACATCAAAACACCCGCGGCTTATAGACCGGTGCGGCTTATAGAAGAAAAAAATAGTCAATTTTGGTCCCGCGGCTTATACACCGGTGCGTCTTATAGTCCGGAATTTACGGTATGTAGCCTACAGAGCCACAAATGTTTTTCTTGTTCTATTCTCAGTTGACTGCAATCTATTTTTCATATGGCGATCTTATATGAATGGTGAGTGACTCCAGAGAGCCGATTATATGGGTCTGTCATGGATTTTGATCTTATCCTCTGAAGCTAACCTGGTCGGGACCAGGTTAGCTTTGCAGCGTGAGTTGCCATGGTGATTGAACTAGGTTAGAAGTTAACTTGCTTTGTAGTACGGCTAAACCAGGTTCAAACCCAAACTTACTCGGATAAGGCATTAATCTAGCTACGTAGTACAGGCCCCTGATGTCTTAAGGCCCAATACTCTACGTTAAAGGTAAACTATGCAACTCTTTCATAAAAAAACATAAAAAAACATGTTTTTTTATCCATATACGTGTAGAAAGGTTTTCCCACAAAAACATAAATTCATGCACAAAATACTGTGGCAGTGTGTTTATGTGGAGAGAGACAGCATCATGTGTGTATTTTTGTGATTAGACCTTTACATTGATTAGACCAGAACATTGTGTTCTGTGTTTATGTGGTTGAGTGAGCTTGACAATACATGGAGAGAGAGAGCGCCAGAAAACAGGGATTAAAGCAGGAATTAAAAGTGTTTTTGTGATACTTTCACAGCGGTTATGTTATAAAGGCACAAATAAACACACACCTACCTCCAAACCATCGTGGGATGAGTTGTTTGCAGCACAAAGGCTGATCTGGGAAGAAGCTCTAATTTCTGGTTTTATGTCCGCTTAGCTGCGGGTTCCAGCTCAAAACATCTTAGCGATGCTATTGGCTGGCTGTTGTGCTGTGAGCGATGTTATTGGCTGGGCCCCATGTGGACTTCTACACAAGAAGAATCAGGCAGGGGCAGCATCTAACAACAAACACACTGCCAATGTATTTAGTGTGTTGGGGTTGATGTTTTTGACGGGAAAGTTTTCTAGGATACATTTTTTCTTCTTCTAATGATATAGTTGCATAGTATACCTTTAAAGACGGAGATGGACAGAGCCTTCTGTCCGTACTCTGCGTTCATTTCATGCGTCCGTCCTCTGTAAGCTTACGGATACGCATGAAACGGAGCAGAACCACACACACACTCACACATTTGACTCTCTACTGCCCACTGGTGGATGTATTGCTTAACATGATACCAACGTGAAAGACGCATGGAAGGAAGTATGTGGTCAGTGACGATTACACCGTTTGAAACGGACGCATTTATTTTCATATAAAAATGGAGGATAATTGGACCTTTAGTTGTGGGCTGGTAACAGTGTTCATTTTGTTACGTTTTGTAAGCTTGTTTTGTGACTTTGTGTGTCCGTCTGTCTGTTGAACCGTTATAGCACGGGGATTTCATTATGGATCACAATTGCTCAAGTAAGATACTGATGACGTCATCATTGATGATGACGTCATCATTGATGATGCCACAATGTTGATGTGGCAATAATCAGTCTGTCACACATCACTTAAAGAGCATGGTGCAGGTTGGAGACCACATTGCATTAATATGTGGGAGGGGTATAATGGGATTTGGGTATGATTTTTTTGAGAAATTCATACACAGCTGATTTCTTTGTGGGGGTTTTTAGGCTATGAGCCAACTCAACTGCACGTACCAATTCCATAAGTGTGGGCACGGTGGCTCAGTGGTAGAGCTGTCGCCTGAGTCCGATTCTCGCCTGGGACACTGTGGGCGCTGTGGTTGTGTTCCCCCCCATATCTTCAGTGCCTACTGCCCAGGTGGGGTATCTCGTCGTAAGGGCCCTTCTGTCTGTGTGGAGTTTGCATGTTCTCCCCGTGCTCCCCCAGGGGGGTTCCTCCGTATATAACCCCCCCCCCCCCCCCCCATTAAAAAACATGCAGAAGATCAGATCGTCATCGTCATCCGACCAGTGACGACAACATCCGAAGTCGGTCCCCGGGCGCTGTACGAGAAAGCGACCACTGCTCCTGGCCTGCCCCCCGGAGGAAAGGACAAAGCCAGGATGGGTTAAATGCAGAGGACAAATTTCACCGGCCACCGTCAGCATGTGTGTGTTGTGGCCCTCCGGGCATGTGTTGATTGTAATTGTGTGACAATAAAGACGGGCTTGTCCGTCTGAAATCGTGTTTTTTTAAATAATGAATCACTTGAAAAGGCTTTATGTGTGAGCAGATGTTGCTGAATACTGAAACTCTCTGTAGGTGCTAAATGATTTCACTGTAACTGCGTGTGGCAATTAACGCTGACCTTTATGAATTGGACACCTTTTTGCAACGAGGTTCATTTGCATTTTGGGGAAGGGACAATTCTGCGCCAAATGTATGCATATTAATGACGTCATCTAAATACTGTATGTGCTCATAGCACAGGAGCACAGAGGCTCTATTTGCATGACAGTGCACGCTTCAGCGCTTCAGCCCGTGCGAATGCTTTGTGAATCAGACGGTTTCTTTCTGTCTTATTTGCACAGGTTGAGCGTGTGAGTATTTTAGTCTCATCTTAGTCAAAGAAAGAACGTTTTAGACTTTCCAAACTCATTGGAAAGATCTATTAATCTATGTCGTCACATTATGGAATGGTATTAACATGGTAACATCTTCTGATTAGATTTTGTGAAAATGTCTTATAGAGTAGTTTTTATTTAGTTAACTCATTGAGTGCCAATGACGACTTTAGTCGTCAATTCATTTAGTGACGTAGAGTGCCATTGACGACTAAAGTCGTCAATTGTGTTTTTTGACGGGGGGATGTCGATCTAAGCCTCTTACATCGCGTCTTACAATATGGGAGCTATTGAATGTGTCTAACCTATTTTACAGAACCATTAGGTGGCGACAGTGCTGTCCAGATTACAGAAATGTCAGGAATACAGCCTGAAAAAGCCGTGATCAAAGAGAAAGCGCTCATGCTGCAGCCCAGAGCCATGTAGATTGCTCTGGCTGCTGCTTGACGGTGCCTGCCAACAGCAATCAATCCGCGCACACAACTGAGCTCCTCTGCCTCTGTCTGTCTGTCTGCATATAGTTTCTCCACACGATTACCCACCAGAAAGGCAGCACCCGACGCCGAAGGGCCAAACCTTTACCTGTAGTCCCGTTTGGCATTTCCTTGTCACGCTGTGAGCTGTCACAGCGCTGTCGCGCTGTGAGCCGCTGTGAGCCGCACCGCCCGCAAAAACGGAGGCTCCGAAAATACTGGGTGCGTGTGGGGAGGAGTTTTCAGCTGAGTGGGGGAGAGGGGGGTGGGGCACGCAGGCTCCACAGAACTACACCAGGTCACTACATCAGAAAATATTAGCTAGAGTCAGTGAATGTGCTTGAAATGCTGCATTTCACAAAAGGCGGAATATCTCAGCTTCTAGATAGAAATGCATGTTTTTGCTGTTTTTGACCTATCTTCTCCGGCTGATAACTAAAGAACGGAAAATGGTATCA
>NC_139630.1:19486158-19493658 GCF_964638095.1 Poromitra crassiceps
ACACACACACACACACACATACCTTTAAGTCCAGCAGATCCAACATCTCCTTTGTCTCCCATGGTGCCGTCGACCCCCATCGACCCTTTTATACCCCGAGGGCCCTGGATGCCTTTCTCTCCCGTCAACCCTGTCACACACACACACACACACACACACACACACACACACACACACACACACACACACACACACACACACACACACACACAGGCTTGCTTTCAATAAACAGAGTATATGGTCATAAGTCCTAACATCCTGCAATCATGGCTCTTTATCTCTCTCAGGCACATGTGATATATTGACATTGCCTTGACCACGGTGGCCTTTTATAAGCTGACATACTTTGGCCTGGTTACTTTGGCCTGGTTTGACAGTGAAGCTAAAATAACTTGCACTGATTTGACAAATCAAGATTAGCGCCTTCGGGGGCGCCTGGGTAAGTAGTGCAGTGGGAGTTTTAATGCCTACTACAGTAGTGATGAGCGGGCTGCAGTTATAACTACGCTGACCGCGGATATAAAAATAAACATTTTGATTAATAGCGGATGGGTTGCGGGCGGATAAAATGATGTATCATTAATGAGGAAAATTTATATTAATGACGTTCTCTCCGCCAAATCTGACCCGGTGTCAAAGCTAAAAGCAACACAGAGGCAGATAAAGGCTGACAATGTTCTTGGCGATAGCCTTGTTTGTTTATGGGAACGATTCACCTCATGTAGCCCCGCCCACTTGACCCGTTTGTGTTACGACTTCCTGTTCAAAACGTCGGCTGTTATACCTGCTGCTCAAACCAGAGAGCGTCTCTCTGCTCAAACCAGAGATCGTCTCTCTGGTCAAACCAGAGATCGTCTCTCTGCTCAAACCAGAGATCGTCTCTCTGCTCAAACCAGAGATCGTCTCTCTGCTCAAACCAGAGATCGTCTCTCTGGTTTGAGCAGAGAGCGTCTCTCTGCTCAAACCAGAGATCGTCTCTCTGGTCAAAGCTAAATGACTCACTGGAAGCAGGCTGCGGGGATAAGCTCTGTCACAGGAAGTGTAAACACAATCGGAACCGATCTAACCAAGGTTAATACTACATTTGTCAAAATGAATGTGGTAATGATTAATTGATGCTAAAATGTAGCACTGTTGAAATGGTGATATTGTCCCCCTGCAGGCTGCTTTGACTCTCTACACCCGGTGTTTAAATGGTGATATTGTCCCCCTGCAGGCTGCTTTGACTCTCTTCACCCGGAATGGAAACAAAGTTGGACTGAAGCATTCGAGGCAGAGACGTAAACTAAAGCGATGGATGAGGGATGATGTCATGATGATGTCATGTTCTCTGTGGCTTTTCTGTGTCAATGTTTTCAATGGTAAAGACCCGCCTCAGTAATAATCCATTAGTAAAATGCTGTCAGTCCTTGTTGGAAGCAGAATGTAAGAAGTGTTGGCGTCCAGCGCGGAACAGGCCAACTGGATTATTATGGATTGTGATGGAACAGGACAAACGGATATTTTGAGGACGGATTCCTCTGGACTGCGAGAAATACAAGTAACACATCCTGTCATTTCCTGTGTTGTGTACTGTGTATCCTGCTGTTTGTTGCATGTCTGCAAGCAAACCTGTGAAGCCAAAGATACATTTCCACATTGTGGACAATAAATTGAATTGAATTGAATTGAATTGAATCATTTCCTAACCCTAAGACTTATGTATGTATGTGTGTGTGTATGTGTGTGTGTGTGTGTGTGTGTGTGTGTGTGTGTGTGTGTGTGTGTGTGCGCGTGTATATACTGTATATAGATATGTGTGTGTGTGTGTGTGTGTGTGTGTGTGTGTGTGTGTGTGTGTGTGTGTGTGTGTGTGTGTGTGTGTGTGTGTGCGTGTGTGTATATATGTATATACATCCACTACTGAGGAAGATAACCTGTTGTAATGAAAAGATAAGCTTAACCAAAATGGCCACGCTCACTAAAGACAACAGCTTAATGAGAGCTGAACCCTGCTCCTCCGTCTCCGTTTGGGTCGTGCTCTTCTCATTGGGTTTGTTGTGTTTTCATTCTACAGATTAAACGAGCCTTTTTTTGTCGGCTCTACAGTTTGAAATTCCTTTTTCTTCACTTTTTCCTGGAACTGGGACAGCGGGGGAGAAGTCATGTGAGAGTAACAGTACATCAGCCAGGGAATGTGGGATGGATGATGACAGGGGTGCAGCAAGTGCATGTATGTGGGAGTGGGGTGAAGGGGGAATGGGGTGAGGGGGGAGTGGGGTGAAGGGGGGAATGGGGTGAGGGGGGAGTGGGGTGAAGGGGGGAATGGGGTGAGGGGGGAGTGGGGTGAAGGGGGGAATGGGGTGAGGGGGGAGTGGGGTGAAGGGGGGGATGGGGTGAAGGGGGGAGTGAGTTGGTGATGATTCAGGAGGTAACAAGCTGGAGGGGGTCCCAAAACATCTGGATTCAAACAGGCGCTGTTCGTACTGTTCACACTGTATGGTGGAATTACCTGTTGGACTAAGATAGATGACCCCAGCTCCCACAGGCCCCATTCACACCCTGTCTGAACATAAATCCCTGCCCCAAGTCTTGTACCTTGTTCTATTTTGAACTGGATTTACATGATCTTGTCTCGCTGCATTATGAATGACAGTGGGTGATATAATTGCAAAAGCAGAGATGCTGCTTCCAAACAGCAAAGTGGTACCAACCAATTAGCCTGCTAACCCATCCTGATCACGTGACTTCACACATTCTGTTTCGTTCTGCCCGCCCCCCAGCGATTTACAGAAACTAGAACAACCGCACCGCGAATATATGCCTCCGCCAACAAGTGAGCAGTCGACATCCGTGTCTGTCCAGACTTTGACGTTTCAGCCAAATGTGAAGAAATTCCGTCAAAGTGTTACTGAGATATCACGTTAACGAGCTTAAAAATGGCATTCATGAGGTCACAGGGACCTTGACCTTTGGCCACCAAAATGCAATCAGTTCATCCTTGGGTCCAAGTGGACGTTTGAGCCAAATTTGACAAAATTCCGTCAAGGCGTTCCTGAGATAGAGCGTTAACGAACATCGGATGGACGTACGGACAACCTGAAACCATAATGCCTCCGGCTCGGCTCGGGGGCATAATTACAAAGTGTACGGGCCCATCGGGGACCTCCCTCGTAGTTGACAACATAACCGGCCAATCAGCCGCTTGCAAAACAGTATGGCGGCTCCCGGCGCAACGAGAAGTTACGTTAACGTTAGTAGAGTAAACACAGCCATAAGTGCAGTCATTGCAGAAATAGACTCAATAACAATTGAACAAGAACAAGAGTATGCACCAGTGGAGTTTGTCAGCGGAAAATATGTTTTTGCCGTTTTTCCGACTGGATATGGCCACGCTGATTGGCTGAAGAGTGTCTCTGTCAAGGCAAGAAGTCCCACCCACTGGAATCAGTGTGGAGGGCTTGGAGTCCACACTGACACGTCAAACGAAACAGAATGTGAGGTCACGTTATCAAGATGCTTTTAACCAGGCTACCAAACCATCTCTCTTCTGCCTGAAAGACGACTCGACTCCCAGCTTTCATGCCTCTTAACCCTCCACCCTCCAGCCTCTCTGCTCCAGACTTGGCCTTTTCACGGTTCTTCATGGGTACATTTCATGGCCTGTGGGCCCGTAAAACCAATTCCAAAGGGAAGACATGAAAGCAAAGGCTGGGGGGGAGGGGGGTTCTGGAAAGCGGACTTTTTGAAGATGTGATTTTATGTGACAGCAAAGACTCTTTTTGGTGACCCTGCTCTCCGCTGACACTCAGCACGTTGGAATCAGCTGAAATATCCGATAGTTCCGAGTGAACAGGTTAAATAAATAGAAGGTTATACACTTCCTGTCCATAGGAAATAAGGTTATACACTTCCTGTCCATAGGAAGTACTAGAAAGATTTCCATTAACATGACACTTCCAGAGCCAGTGCTTCAAGCCATTAAATCCATGCAGATGATTTCACCCCAGCAGTTTAATAAATGCATAAATAATAAAATGTACATATGGTCTAAACCTAAGCTTAGATCGTATGTTCAGATGAAGCAGCGTTTTGGTCCTGAGCACTATGTCACTTCCTTTCTAACCAGAGAGGTCTTTATGTGCTCAGCTGAGAATTGGTATCCTGCCTCTTGCCATTGAAGTAGGGCGGTTCACAGCTATACCAGAAGAGAACAGGATATGCAATGTCTGTGATCTAAAAGATGTTGAAAACGAGTTTCATTTCATGTTTTATTGTACTTTATATGATGATTTGAGGATTTCCTTATTTGACGAAATGCAAAAGCAAAGACCTGAGCTCTTCTGGGCAGATGATGGCCAGAAGTTGGAGTGGTTGTTTAAGACTGAGGTATTTAAGACTGCTAACTTTATCTCTAGGGCCTAGAATAGAAGGCAAGCACAGCTCTTTAAGTAGGTTCAGGTGGTGGTTTTCATGCTGTAGAACTTTACTGTATGTATTTTGGGTGTTTCTGTTGGTTTTATGTTTTGATCATTGTTTGTTTAAATGATGAACAGTAAAAGTGTCCTGTAAGCCCACGTGGGCTGGGCTTCATTCGAAGCATGACACTTAAATAAAGAAAATCAATCAATCAATCAATGTACTGGTTAGTGCCATCCACCTCTGATATGATGCAATTTGTTTGATCACAATTGTATTGTATAATGCATCAGTACTATCCTGGTTGTCTCTGAGAACTTAACCTAACCTCACGTGAGGCTCACGTCACCCGGTTCTCTCAAAGGAGAGCTGGTACCCATTACTACAGGCAGGAAGACCCGCCCCGTGTTCCGGTGGTCTTTTCGCTTTGTCCCCCATAGAAGGATGGTTTTATGTGATGTTAGATCATGTTATTTTAGTAGCGACAGAGCTAGATAACGTGCGTCACATCTATTTACGTTACTATGATGCCTTGTTTTCAGAGCAGAATTGTTTTTTTGGGGCCGTTCCCGGCGTTACCGCCGGAACACCAAGTGTGTTTGCGCCGGATGACGTGGTGCTACGCTTTTGGCCCCAGACATTTGACCATCTTGATCATTTTGATCAATTAAATATGAATTTAGAAAGTTTTTGGACATTTACGCCAACTCAAACAAAACATTCCAAGGCTTGGCTAGTATCCGTAACATTTGATTATGTTTATGCCATTCAAAAACTGGTAAACAATACTTATCAAATCTTCTCTGCCATGAATGGCAGGCAGTCTGTACCCACCTCTCAATCCTGCCAACCCAGGGATCCCTGCGGGCCCTAAGGGGCCAGCGTCACCCTTTTCTCCCTTCGGTCCTGGAGGCCCTGCAGAGAGAACAAACAAGCACACAAACAAACAAAAGCCATAATGAAACAATGCAACATTTGACAAAAGCATATGATAGCATAGCAGCCATTGCTGGCTGAAAAGTAAATTAGGAAAAATTTCAAATTTCAGGGTGAAGGGCAGAAGTCGTAGCAGTGGTGCACAATTTCAAAGGCAATTTCTACAATGGCGACATCTGAACGACTCAATATTGACCAATAGCATACAATAGTATGGGCAGGCACAGTCCATATAAGCATACATTTGCTAAACACCTAAGAGGTCTGGTTGCTCTTTCCCCAGAAAAATCATCTAAATAAATACAAGAAGGTAGAATAAATATAAGAAGCCGCAGTCTATATTGAAGTTACGGTGCAAACATCAGTGCAAAACACCAGTGCAAAACATCAAAGCAATTTCCGCTTATCAACAAAGGTGTCGCCAAAAATCAGCTTGAATTTGATCTTTAAGGTCCTTACACATCGGGAGCATTTTTTTCGTGCGATTAATTCGCACGTCAATAATATTTTCCGAACCTATCAATCAAGGCAACCGTGCATACCAACGGCGAAGTTTCGCTGAGCGTTATTGCGGCGTTTATTTTTTCGAACCACGGTCGATTTTTCAGAAATTCGCTTCCGACGTGTACACATCTGTGGCTGTGATTGACAGGTGGGTCAAAACTCGCATCGCAATTTCGTACTGTATATTCGCATCGCTCTTGATGTGTAAGGACCTTAAGTCTGAGAAAATCTGTCAGGACAGCATTAGTGTTGGACGAGGTCTGGTAAGTGCTATTGTCATTTTTCTGTGGAGCGATTTGGTGATTTCAATCATGTTCCCCATCCACTGTATTTGTCAACTTCTAGTCTGACATTGTCTCCACCCTAACAGCTTTCCATAGGGAAAATCCCCCAGGGGCATTACATTTTCCCTAACCAATCACTAGAGACCAACGTATCGGCCTGAATGCAAAAAACATCTTCCCTTTGAATAAATGCCTTCAAAGCAGAGTGCCGTTTGGATTTCAACGTAATTGGTACTTTTTTAATCGATTCAAAACAGTCGATAGCAGCGTCCATCTCATCTAGATGTATAGTGCGGCCGCCATTGTTGTTATTACTCCTCTGCGCACATGACAACGGAAAAGCGCTTGACAAAGGTGTTAGTCTCATCGGCGCTGATTGGCTAATCATTTTTTCAACCGAGGAAATCCCTGTTGCATGTCACGATGCCAGACCAGAAGCAGCCAAAACTTAAGGTTATGAATGTAACTCCGGTTCTAGCGACAAGTGAGTTATAAAATAGAACTCCGCTCGGGTTCGAAGGTCTGCAACCCAGGCAACTGTATTTGTGATCGTCGCTTAGTTACCAAAGCCGTCTGCAGACAGCGCTATAGTATTACTGGACGAGGTCTGAGTAGGTCGTGTTTACTGGAAAGATTCAGTGATTTCAATCCCATCTGGACCAAATTTATTTGTATTACAGAGGGTGCATTCCCACAGGAGTTACCAATACGCTTGACTGTAGGCAAAGCCATCCAGATCAGTAGATTAACAGTAGAGTCTCACAGTCCCGGTGTAAACATCGTTACCGCTAATGTTATCTTTTTAGACGGTCAGCTGTACCTTTAAAACCAAACACATGGGGGAGATAATGTGATGATACGATACACAAAGTCTTTAATATCCAGCATGTAATGAATTCTACTCATGTAATCCTACAGGGCACATTGTTCAATTCATCACATCTTTCACTATGGTTCAAACACACGCGCACGCACGCACGCACACACACACACACACACACACACACACACGCACGCACGCACACACACACACACACACACACGCACGCACGCACACACGCACACGCACGCACGCACACACACACACACACACACACACACACACACACACGCACAGGGACTTAGCAGCCAATATGAAGGCCAAACTGGGCCTTACAACTGGTCTGGGGAAGGGATCCAGAAAGTTTGTTGTACTTGGATAACTCTGGAGGGGGGAGAGAAAAAAGCAGAGTGAGCAAGTGAGTGCGAGAGAGAGAGAGAGAGAGAGAGAGAGGCCACAATGGGAACCACATGTTTAAGGTGGACCACAACACAGCTTGTGGGAATACTTAAGAAATAGGGCTCTTGTGTGTTTGTACGGGACATGTCCAGTGTGTTT
>NC_139630.1:19496158-19543658 GCF_964638095.1 Poromitra crassiceps
TGTGTGTGTGTGTGTGTGTGTGTGTGTGTGTGTGTGCAGTAGCTTGTGTGTGTGTGTGTGTGTGTGTGTGTGTGTCTTGTACTTGTAAGATGGGAATCCTTCAAACTTAGGACCTTTTGTGGATTATCACTTTCACAGGTGGGCATTGGGTTTAGTGTGAGGGATAGAACCAGGATGAGGTGGGCATCCGGGTAGCGCAGCGTGTGCTACCAACACGAGGAGGGTCGCAGGGTCTCAGTTCGTAAGATTTAGACTAATAAGACATGTGCATGTTTACATAAAAATGTAAAATAAAAATCACAATGAAAGCCCCAACAAGTATCATAATACACGTACAAACATGCACTATATGCGTCCATGTGTGTATGCATTGATGTCTGTGTTTGCAGGCATTTGGGGGGAAAACAGTCCACCCTGGTGGTCTTGAAGAAAAGGCGCTCTCGTTAATAGTTAATTGGTCTTACAGAGTTTCACATTATTAATCTCCTGGCCCTCAGCGTCCTATTTCTTCACTCAGCTGAGATAGCTTCAACAATAACAAGCCCTATGGCCTCTTCCAGGCTGAGCCTCAAAACATCTGACAGCACGGTCCACTCCGTCCAAGACAGACCGCAGCACAAGGAGAGTGCAGAAGCACCTCTGACCTACATCTATGCATCTACTGGAAGGCCTCTCTCTCTCTATTCTCTGTACAACATCTACTGGAGGACCTCTCTCTATTCCCTGTACAACATCTACTGGAGGATTTATCTCTCTATTCTCTGTACAAACATCTATACAACATCTACTGGAGGACCTCTCTCTCTATTCTCTGTACAAACATCTACAGAAGGACCTCTCTATTCTCTGTACCAGAACTTTTCAAAGTGGGAGGTGGGCCTCCCCAGCGGGGCTCCAGACAGTTTTCAGGGGAGGCTCAGTGAATGGAAGTGAAAAAGCAACAACATTACATTAGTTATCAAAAGGACATCACATAGAATAGCCTACAGTACATCTGTGTGATTTTGTTAAAGAGATAGTTCAGAGATACAGTATGGGGAATTTTACGGTTTTCCCACTTTCCTAGAGTCAGAGTTGAGTTCAGTTGTTGAGATCCAATAAGTGCTGAGATTAAAACACAAAAACCTTGGTCCCATAGGCGTCTGAGGGTAGGCCCACGCTTTGCACGGCCTACCTGTCACTCGGGAAGATAGCATCATGTTTTTAGGCCCCGAAATGCGCTTTACGCTGAAGAGGCGTGGCGCAGTGCCAGAATAGGCCAGAATGGGCGTTTCGGCCCCTAAATACCAGCCTAACGCTATCTTCCCAACTGGCATTAATTTTGCGGTTAGCGCTTTTCACACTGTGGTGTAAAAAATATGTCAAGTCGACATTCTTTATAAGTCTTCATTTATAAATCTCATCAATATGATGGATGACACAAGGCATTATCAGTCTTTATGCTCCTTAAAGTTACAGTACAATGTAACAAAAAACAGATGGCCAAAACTGTAGTCAAAAAGAGGGTGCAATGTTAAATGGGTGTTCCTAATCGAAGAGGACAAGACTTGTGTTGAAAAGTGATTCATTTTGATAGAGGATTTAGGGCAGAACCTTACCAAGAAATGTCTTGGCTTTTCAAAGCGATACAGTTACAAGGCCCTAACAGACAGCCTATTAAGTCCCACACCATCGAGGAACAGCCAACTTTCCTTAGTCTCCTAAGAAACCAAGTATAATAAAAGAGTCCAGCTATTAAAGCGTACAGCTTTAGCATAGTTAAATCATAATTATTTACTAAATAAAACCTGAATTTGGAGGCAGGGCAATGTATGTGCACTTACTATATTGTAAGCTATATTGTATATTGTATTGTGTGTGTGTGTGTGTGTGTGTGTGTGTGTGTGTGTGTGTGTGTGTGTGTGTGTGTAAGAATAGACTGAGCCAAGAGACTCTTCACTAGCAAAGCAAACATGGCACTCAGATGTACATTACTGGTGATCAGACGACAAGCTGGGCTGTAAATGTTTCCACGCCTCAGCTCTGCTCAAATCAACTCGTAACACACCGTTAATTCACCTCAGCTCTGCTCAAATCAACTCGTAACACACAGCTAATTCACCTCAGCTCTGCTCAAATCAACTCGTAACTCACCTCTAATTCACCTCAGCTCTGCTCAAATCAACTCGTAACACACAGCTAATACACCTCAGCTCTGCTCAAATCAACTCGTAACACACCGCTAATTCACCTCAGCTCTGCTCAAATCAACTCGTAACACACCTGTTAATTCACCTCAGCTCTGCTCAAATCAACTCGTAACACACCGCTAATTCACCTCACCTCAGCTCTGCTCAAATCAACTCGTAACTCACCTCTAATTCACCTCAGCTCTGCTCAAATCAACTCGTAACACACCGTTAATTCACCTCAGCTCTGCTCAAATCAACTCGTAACACACCGCTAATTCACCTCAGCTCTGCTCAAATCAACTCGTAACACACCGTTAATTCACCTCAGCTCTGCTCAAATCAACTCGTAACTCACCTCTAATTCACCTCAGCTCTGCTCAAATCAACTCGTAACACACCTCTAATTCACCTCAGCTCTGCTCAAATCAACTCGTAACTCACCTCTAATTCACCTCAGCTCTGCTCAAATCAACTCGTAACTCACCTCTAATTCACCTCAGCTCTGCTCAAATCAACTCGTAACACACCGTTAATTCACCTCAGCTCTGCTCAAATCAACTCGTAACTCACCTCTAATTCACCTCAGCTCTGCTCAAATCAACTCGTAACTCACCTCTAATTCACCTCAGCTCTGCTCAAATCAACTCGTAACACACCGCTAATTCACCTCAGCTCTGCTCAAATCAACTCGTAACTCACCTCTAATTCACCTCAGCTCTGCTCAAATCAACTCGTAACTCACCGCTAATTCACCTCAGCTCTGCTCAAATCAACTCGTAACACACCGCTAATTCACCTCAGCTCTGCTCAAATCAACTCGTAACTCACCTCTAATTCACCTCAGCTCTGCTCAAATCAACTCGTAACTCACCGCTAAGTCACCATCTCTGCCTAGCTCAGCAGCAGCTTTCAGTAAGAAGAGATGGACACAGAGAAACATGCAAATCACCATTGCCTTGTGAATGAAGAATACCTTGTAACTGTAGTCTTGCTGATTTTCATACTTTAACTTAACTCCAATACAGGCTTTGAAGTTTTGTCATCTTATAGCAAAACCTGAAGAAACAGCATGGATGAGTAGATTTGGCTTTGTGGAAACCACACTAGGAAAAAAAATACTTTTTTCTGATTTTCCCCTCATTTTCTCCCCAATTGTATTTGGCCAATTATTCCCCCTGCTGTCCCCCCGTTCGCTGCTCCACCTCCACCTGCCGATCTGGGGAGAGCCGTAAACTAGCACCATGCTGCCTCCGATACATGCGCAGTAGCCAGCCACTTCTTTTCACCTGACGGCGGGAGCTTCACCTGTAGGACGTAGCACGTGGGAGGATCACGCTATTCCGACCAGTTCCCTTCCCTCCAAACAGGTAGCCTGGGTAAACCCAGCCTCCACGTGACCTCTATGACCTTGTTCTTCCTCTAATGGCTTTCCGGCAGACTAGACTAGATGCCTTGCGGCACAGCCTCTCATAGCTGGGGAATATTCTTCTCAGAATACTACTTCTCAGCCATGTAAGAAGTATACGTCTGTCATAAATCACTGATGACATCACAATTGCTTAAGTGACATCAATGATGACATATTATATGACATCACTGACGATGTCACAATGTCTATGACATGACTGAAATGTCAGAATGTCTATGACATCATCGGTGGGACATCACCTTGAAGCTGTGAGCGACCCACCTATAAACCGAGAGAAGAAGAAAGCTAGCTGTTAGCTCTGTGCGCTACATTACTTATGTGGCAATAAAACACCACTGAATGACCAGTTTGATATAACAGGCAACCAGTTCGAGTCATGCTCTTTCCATAAAGCCCACCAGCTTTGAGATCTGTCGGCTACTTAATATTGTTGTTGGATATTGTGGCTCTAAAATAACATTTTTATCCACGCAGACAACTGTCATGGCGGACGGGGCCTTCTGCTCTGCCATTTCCACTCTGAGAACGCCTCCTCGACTCTGATTGGCTAAACGGACGGTGACTATCCGTCTATCCCATACGTCCATCCATAAAAAGTTTGAGCGCTCTTGATCTTTCTGTCCATCAAAATGCAAATTTGCTGGATACGTTTCATCAGTGCTCAATGGACAGACGGACAGCTGTGTTGAAAATGAATGGAAGTGAACAGAGAAACGAACGCAGACGGACAGACACCACGGATCAGTGTGGCCCCGCCCCCTAAGATGAAATTATCAGTGACCACTGGCCACCACTTGACAATGATGACAATGACGTCATTACACTGGCCACCAATCAACGCTTGGGGCTGGGGCCCACAGGACAGACAGACGTCAGACCACAGGACGGCTGGACAGATGGTCCGTGCCATAATGGATGGAGGGACAGCCCCACCAATAGACGAGTGTTGGGCTGGGGCCCACAGGACAGACAGTCCATGCCATAATGGACAGAAGTACGGTCCATGCCATAACGGACGGAAGGACGGGCACACAAAGTCAGTTATAGAAGTGGCTGCACCGCTTAAAAATGCATGGTGGCCAAACTAAGTATTATTAGTTCCTGATGCAGTCTGACAGTGATAATACTGTACATTATGCTTACAGTTACATAATGTTGAGTGCAAAAATGTACACGCGTGCATAAAAGGAACTCACATGCGTGCATGTAAACACACATAATGACTGTCTGTCTCTCTCTTGCGCGCGCATGCACAGAAACACACACACACACACACACACACACACATAGCGCTGTCAAATTGAAAGATAGCCCTGAAACCCTAGCAGAAGGCGTTTGCTTCACGCCAATTAAACACTTAGCTAGTACCCGGGTAACATGGTAACATACAGAGGGGAGGAGAGTGGAGAAACAGAGTCATGCACGTGGTAAGAGGACGAATGTGGAAGAAGAGAAGTAGCATACAAGAGGCATGGAAAGAAAAGAGAGGAGGAGGAGGAGAAAATGCACTCGCTACCAAGAAATAGCCTAGAGCCGTTGTTCTCAAAGTGGGGGTCCGGGGACCCCCATGGGGTCCTGGGGCTTACAGGGGGTCGGTCCCCAGCGCAAAAAAGGACATTATTTATTGTCACTATAATTCCATCCATAAGTTACACAATGACAGAATGCATGACTATTTTGGTCATGTGGACCGTGGAACAAAATCTTAATAATAATAATAAATAATAATAGATCGGATTTACATAGCGCTTTTCCTAGTGCTCAAGGACGCTTTACAATACAAAAAAAAACTTTAATAGAGAAAAAATAAAGAAATAAAGGTGAGAGAGAAATATACTTCAAATCTTCATCTTATCAAATGGGGGTCCGTGATCTACTGGCTGAGAGAAGGCAAGGGAAGAAGGAAAGAAGAAAGGATAGGAAAAGAGAATAGGGGGGAGGAATCAGGATAGTTTCTGCACTTCTGCATCTTATACAAGACCAGGGATAGACACTAATGTATGGGTTTGCCTTAAGGAATAACTGGTTATTTTCAATCTGGGCCTTATTTTCCTATAGCTTTTGCCATCATAACGATTGATTGTATTCAAGATTTCATCACTTACTTCACTGTGGAGCTTTACATACCTCCAGTTCTCTGGAGCTCTCCAATGCACACGCAGAGGGCCAATGCATGCGCACGCGCACACACACACACACACACACACACACACACACACACACACACACACACACACACACACACACACACACACACACACACACACACACACACACACACACACACACACACACACACACACACACACACACACACAGACAGAGGGCCAATCATCTCCAACAAGAAGTGATCTTTCAGTAAAACACTCCAAAACGTTCAATGGAGACTTTCAGAGGCGTTTCCACGATTACTACAATACATTTGTATGTTGAACATGATGTAACTTATACATACGGAAATGCGCACAAAAATACCAGCTGTCCAGCCTGATATCAAACTGAATTGTCAACTTGTTACACTTAATTTCCATCTTCTAGTCTGACATTGGCTAATCTCTCAAGACACACTTTCCACTTGCATTGAAAATCTGTTGGCAAGCTCCGTGAAAAGCCCAATAAGAGAGGTCCTAGGGGGCTGTTGAGTTGGAAGCATGCTGAGCTTTACCCAATCAAAATGGAGTGGGCGTGACCGAGAGTCAACCGGTGGCGATATTTTTTTTTGGATGATGGCGAAGGCTATGCAAAGGCATAACCTGCCCCTCTCTGCCTCTGATTGGCCTAGCGTCAAACTTCCATCCAAACACATTCGCTTGGCTATATCCTGCATTACATCTCTTACAGTCTGTGGTCAGACCGTCAGACTCAATGGGTCAGACTCAGACAGACAGCAGTTACTCTTGCTAGCCTGCATGAAAGACGCCAGTGTGTTTATGTTTTTAATATAGTCTATGGTTTATGACGCTGTCGCTACTCTTGGCAGTGCACATATGTAGCATCGTATGTAGCCTATAGACAGAGAATTGATCAAGGGTGATAAAACAGGGTTATTTACAGGGAACTAGCAAGCGTAACTGCTGTCTGCCTGATCCTGATGGTCTGACCACAGTGTATAAAGAGATCTAATGCAGGATAGCCAAGCGAATGTCTTTGGTTTGGATGGAAGTTTGACGCTAGGCCAATCAGAGGCAGAGAGGGGCGGGTTATGCCTTCGCATAGCCTTCGCCATCATCCAAAAAAAAATCGCCAACCGGTGTGTGGAAGACCCGGATACTGCGTGAGGGAAATTTGCATAAAGGGGAAATGAAGGGGCGCAGAGCTCGAGTGTTATGAGGCGCTTGAGTTCCAGCAGAGCTCCTTGAGTTCCAGTGGAGCTCCTTGAGTTCCAGCAGAGCTCCTTGACTTCCAGCGGAGCTCCTTGAGTTCCAGCGGATCTCCTTGACTTCCAGCGGAGCTCCTTGAGTTCCAGCAGAGCTCCTTGACTTCCAGCGGAGCTCCTTGAGTTCCAGCGGAGCTCCTTGACTTCCAGCGGAGCTCCTTGAGTTCCAGCGGAGCTCCTTGACTTCCAGCGGAGCTCCTTGAGTTCCAGCGGAGCTTCTTGAGTTCCAGCGGAGCTCCTTGAGTTCCAGCAGAGCTCCTTGACTTCCAGCGGAGCTCCTTGAGTTCCAGCGGATCTCCTTGACTTCCAGCGGAGCTCCTTGAGTTCCAGCAGAGCTCCTTGACTTCCAGCGGAGCTCCTTGAGTTCCAGCAGAGCTCCTTGACTTCCAGCGGAGCTCCTTGAGTTCCAGCGGATCTCCTTGACTTCCAGCGGAGCTCCTTGAGTTCCAGCAGAGCTCCTTGACTTCCAGCGGAGCTCCTTGAGTTCCAGCGGAGCTCCTTGACTTCCAGCGGAGCTCCTTGAGTTCCAGCGGAGCTTCTTGAGTTCCAGCGGAGCTCCTTGAGTTCCAGCGGAGCTCCTTGACTTCCAGCGGAGCTCCTTGAGTTCCAGTGGAGCTTCTTGAGTTCCAGTTATTCAGTAGGGATGGGCAACAAATTCGAATTTTCAAATAAAATAAATAAATAAAAGATCGACTTTTATTATTGAAAGTCGAAAATAGTTTATTTAATTATTATTTATATTTTTACCGGCGCCTGTCTCTTTAAGAATGACATGTTTGTCCATGTGACGTTGCCGTAGGAGCTGCGCACCAGAGCTGCACACTGGAGCAGAACGGCTCTGACAGTAGCAGCACCAATGAGCAGCACCCAGTAGCTCTAGAAACACTAGAAATGTAGTAGAAATGGTCTTAAACTGTCTATATTACAGCAACACTCAGCCACAAGGAAAAGGTTTCAAGGCTTGTTACTGCATGAAGAAAAGCTGATATTCTGTCTACTGTTCCATCTCGGCGCTACGCTAATGCTAACGTTGCTAACGGCTAACAGAGGCTCAGGTCTGCAGGCTGCCTAATGACAATATAAAGTCACCCCCTCTCCATGTCCATGAGATTTCATGGACAGACCTTGCATAAAATGCTTATGCGTTACTTTGTCAAACCAAGCCATTCAATTATACTTACAATCAGGGAAGACCATGTACAATTTTACTATCTTTTAACTTTTTTTTAATTTTTTTAGGGGTGGGCGAATTTTGACGAAAAGTCGACTTTGGCCCAGCAAATTTCAACTAGTGTTTTTGCTAGAAATGCCCATCCCATATTCAGGCATTCAAATGAGCCTGCCCCAGAGGATAGAGAAAAAAACATGTTTGTTTCTGTTTTGTTTTACTGTTGGGTTCACAGATTGGACATTGCCTAACCCCTTTTCAAAGGAAATCTCAGTGGAAGTCCATTTTCCCACCAATCACAGAGACCAACAACGTATCCTAACCAATCACAGAGACCAACAACGTATCCTAACCAATCACAGAGACCAACAACGTATCCTAACCAATCACAGAGACCAACAACGTATCCTAACCAATCACAGAGACCAACAATGTATCCTAACAAATCACAGAGACCAACAATGTATCCTAACCAATCACAGAGACCAACAATGTATCCTAACCAATCACAGAGACCAACAACGTATCCTAACCAATCACAGAGACCAACAACGTATCCTAACCAATCACAGAGACCAACAATGTATCCTAACCAATCACAGAGACCAACAACATATCCTAACGAATCACAGAGACCAACAATGTATCCTAACCAATCACAGAGACCAACAACGTATCCTAACCAATCACAGAGACCAACAACGTAACCAATCACAGAGACCAACAACGTAACCAATCACAGAGACCAACAACGTATCCGCTATCTGCCTGAATCTAATCCAGTGGGGAGAATGAAAACAACATTTCCCCTTTGAATAAATGCCTTCAAAGCAGAGTGCTGTTTGGATTTTAAAGTAAATGGTACTTGTTGTAATCGTTTTAAAACAGCCTCGATAGCAGTGTCTCACACGGTCGCGATTCCTGTTAGGTCTGACGCACTTCACAACAGCTTGACAACGGCGTTAGTCGTGGCCGTTAATGCTGTTTATTGACGCTCATTGGCTAATCTTTAGTCCCCTTCTGCGTTGATTGGACCGATCGTTTTTCTGACTGACAAAATTGCTGTTGCATACATCACGATGCCAGACCAGAAACAGCCAAAACTCCACTCGGTGGAGTGTGCAGAGTCGAAGATCTGGATCCAGGCAACCAGCTAAACTTCAAACCAAAATTATTGGTATTAGCATCAACCATATCGGTCTTTCATAAGACTTCATTTGATGATGACCTCATACATATAAGTTGTCATCAAAAGGGTCTCAGCCTGCTTTGCCTACGCTGGGCACATGTCAAACCCTGCAATCATGTAATCTACTAACTGCAGAGGTAACCTTTAAGATTTTAGCATCATCCATCAAAAGAGACCTCAGGGGTTTTTAAACAGGTTCTCTCGTTTCCTCCCAATATCCAGAGAACAAGTACCATGTGTGGCATGAACATCATGTTTCAGAGTCACGCAGGAAGGCAAAGGTCCTGCAAGACAGAAAAGAAGGGGGGTTTAGACCCAAGAGACGAGGAAAGAGAAAAGAAAAGAAGAGAGGAGAGAAGAGAATAGAAGAGGAAAGAGAGGAGAGGAGAGAAGGGGGAGATAAGAGGAGACAAGAGGAGGAGAAGAGGAGAGAGGAGGGGAGAGAAGAGAGAGAGAGGAGAGGAGAGAGGAGGAGGAGAAGACAAGACAAGAGGAGGAGAGGAGAGGAGAGGAGAGGAGAGGAGAGGAGAGGAGAGGAGAGGAGAGGAGAGGAGAGGAGAGGAGAGGAGAGGAGAAGAGGAGAGAAGATGAGAGGAGAGAGGAGGAGAAGACAAGACAAGAGGAGGAGAAGAGGAGAGGAGAGGAGAGGAGAGAATGAAGATGTAAAAGCGTTCTTGGCTTTAAGGTGACTATGAGCTAACAACAAACAAAATGGTCCGGGGAGGTAAACTAATGACAGAGCTGAGTGGTTGGCTTTTCCTTTTGGATGCAGCGTCTAAATTTAACCCACAATTGTTTCCAGGCTGCAGAGACATGGCATCCCACCCACATGAGACATGGCATCCCACCCACATGTAAGGCAGACCGTGGATCAGGGCTCTCCTTCAGTTTAGATTCCCATCAGTCAAGCCCGGCCGTGTCCCTTGCCAGCATGACATCACGGCATTCCTATTCTGATTTGAACAAGCCAGGGAAGTCATTTGGTCCGCTGGCAGCCAGAGCCAAACCACGTCCCGACTAATCAGGTTTGAAGCCGTTGGAGTAAGAACATTTGGAGTTGCTCAATACCCCGGGGTTCTAATCCCAGGGTGTAAAATCAGGTTTGCATGCTCGGGGCATTTGCATTCAATCACACTGCAAACATCGATTGGCCAAGACTGCAAAAAGATCCCTTTGGAACACTGAGTTCCCCTCAGGAATTCATTCTACTAAAACGTACAATTCTCATGTTCTCATAGTGTGTGCTCCTTTTGTGTGTGTGTACGATCTGGAAATGGCATACATCTTGAACCTTTTCTCATTTTAAATTCTTTTCAGACTGCATATGCCATTTTTGTGTAGTTCGTGTTTCATGAAATTCATTTTCTTTGTCTCAGTACTGCTGTTATTTGCACACCTTGCATTAATACTGTAATTCGTATCGCACTTATCCCAACCCTAACCCATACTAATAGGCTAGCTAATACCCAATAACTGCCAAATATATATAGAATGTTGAATTCTTACTTTAAGGAATGAAATCAATTTGTGCCACTTAGTAGAGGACCTGGCTCAGATATATATGCAGTTCGTTTAGGAGAGAATATCTCAACTGTTACTAATATGACCCCTGCCAACAACTTGGGATATGTGCCAAAATCTCTATATGGGGGGAAAAACCTGAAACTTACTTTTTTTTTTACGGGTGAATAGGATTTTTTCCCCCCCTCGTAAATGTATTTTCACATTAACCCATGCCCCACCATTGGCGTCATTGGACAGCAATGTGTTTTCACCGTCATGTGATAGATGACTCTCTTACTCATCTTGTGAAATACTACAGCACGTCTAAAGTTGTACAGGAATGACCACGATTGTCCAACAAAACCAAGGTCCATACAGCTCCATGGCACTGCCAAACGCTGGTCCAAAGCTTTTATCGACACAGGCTCTGACTCCATTACAGCGGGGGGCAGCCTGTCACTCAGACGTGAATGATTTTGTTTTCACCACTCTGCAGGCTCGGACAACACATCCACAAGTCATTGTCCTCAGGAATTAGTCATCCAGTTCCTAAACTCTTGCCCACCTTCAAAGCGCGACTGCGCCTCCCCTCTCTCAATAGCGGGGTGAATATCTTTCTCACACCGGTGTTACAGTAAAAGTTGTGCCCACAGGGGTGTTTGTTGACCGGAAGGGGAAACCAAATCATTATGGGGATCATAGTTGAGTGTAACACCGGCCAGTTTCCGCCATCAAAGGCATTTATTCGGTTCAGGACCCGTGAAGATGATTTCATTTACAAAAATGCATTTTTCTCCGCTTTTTGCTGAGAGACAAACGTTTTCAGTGAACATTACCTACAGTACATTCAAGTGTCAATAACTAAAGAACGGATGAAGATAGAATCAAACTCCCCCCTCCTGTATGAAAGTAGAGGCTCTCCTCTTTCTTTTGGGATAGTCAGTCTTTACATAGTCATAGAAGAAAATATTCTGTCAGTCTTGGAAAATTAGTAAAATGATCAAAAACCCTGGCGGTGGCTGGCAACTTTTCCTTTGAACCTCTGGCGGGGAATGAGTTAAAAGAAATATTTTTGTATTACACTTTGTCTTCTTTTTTAATATGCACATTGGATAATATATGATTAAATATGCATAAATTTAATCTGTTGGAGCGAGAGATTTTCTGAGTTGCTCAAAATGTTCAGACTGGCCATGTTTAAAGTAAGGGGTCATAGATGAGTGTACAATTTCTAATTTGATATTTTATGAGAAAATGTTCCCTCACCCGCCAGCCAGGCATACCAGGCCCTTCACCTGTCAGCAAGGCAGAATCCTGTGATGAACCTCTCTGATAAGGTACTCACTCAAATTTCTGCCCTCACCAAAGGCTTAAGCTTTGTCCCCACATGCAAGACAAACTCTTTTGAGCTGAAGATCTATTCTGTTTCTTCAGAAAGATCAAACTCAAACACGTTTGGTAACACGTTTGGTAACTAGTCGAGCAAGAAACCCTTGACTTGTTGAAAGACAAACCCCCTCGTTCTCTCTTTAATCTCAGTCAAGATGAACATTCGGCTCTACAAGAACTTTCAAGACTCTGAGATCATCATCAAGCCTGCCGACAAGGGGGCGCTATAGTCATTCAGAACATGTCAGACTACTAAGAAGAGGCCTACCGGCAATTAACTGATGAACATTTTTACAGAAAACTGAAGACTAACCCTTGACTTTGAAGAACAGATCTCTAGCTGAGCTCTTGACTTGAATTGGATCTCTAAGAACAAGCACGATTTTCTGAATTGTAAACATCCTATAACTCCAGTATTTTATATGCTGCCTAAAATCCATAAAAGCTTGCTTAAACCCAAAGGCTGACCTTTTGAGCCAGCAATGATTCACTACTAAAGCCGTTATCTAATTATGTTCATTATTTTCTTAAACCTTATGTTCAGAAACTTCCATCATACATTAAGGACTCCACTGATTTAATCAATAAGATATCAACATTGAAAGATTTATATAATGACATCATTCTGGCCACCTTCGATGTAGAAAGCCTCTACATGAATAACTCCCATGACAGAGGCCTTGTGGCTCTTGAGTATTATCTTAAAGACCGCACTGAAGAAGCTCTCCCACCCAGCACATTTCTATGTGAGCGGGCTAGTTTGGTCCTTAAACTGAATTTTTTCACCTTTATTGGAGATCTCCTCTTACAACTCAAAGGGACATCGATGGGCTCAACTTTTGCCCCGGAATATGCAAACTTATGTGTGTGTTTTTAACTCTAACAGAAACCCCTTTTTCACAAAATCCTCAAATGGTTTAGATCTCTAGATGATGTCTTAGATATCTAGATGTCTTTTGCATTTTCAAAGGGACTACTAATGTGTATTGATGAGGCTGAAGGCCTAAACAGACTCGTCCGTCCGCCTCGAATTGGAGCCGTCTCGCCGTCTGCCGGCGCCAGCGAGCCCTACACGCTAGGACGTCACTACACCCTCCCTCCTGGAAAATGGCGGCGATTGAGTGCAAGGCAGTCTGAATGAAATTGAATGTAACGTTCCCAATTCTATGTATTAAATTCTAAAAAACGACCCTCAACATTTGGGAAGGCTAAGCCACACAACTAGTTCGTTATAATCTAACATCATGCTTCGAAGACGACTTTACGACGATTAGGACAGTAAGGACTGCTGACGTCACGCACGTATCGTCGCCGCTGATTCACATTTTCGAGCAGCCCCCGTCAGCCGATGGCGCCCCCTCACCGCATGACGGCGCTCCACCTGCCATCATACGGGGAGGGCGGGGCGAGGCTCTGACGGACGAGTCTGTTTAGGCCTTTACCATATTGGCATTCTCCAAATCTCGCTCTGTTCTTTTACAAAAAAAGTGTCAAAAAAGATTAAAGTTATTCTGTCTCCACTAGCCCTCAGGCCTATATACTTAAGAACACCATTCTGAAACACTGGTCTATAGAGACACTGCGGAACGCGTCATCATTCAGAAACCACGCCCAACACGGGGGAAAACACAAAGGACCAACTATCGTGCCATCTTCTAGCAAAACAAACCGTGGCTAACCGGGCGAACAAAGGAACTCTCGTCAGATACAGATAGTTTTGCAGATATCTAGGAGGAATTGGCTAGTGTCAAGTAATGAGACGTTGTGTGCGTTTACTTCATTCATTTGAACTGTGAACGAGACGTGAGCTGCTCACAACGTTTGTCTGCTGACTTTCTGCTTCCTGAAACCCCCCCCCAATCCTGGCGTTCTCCTATGTCGCGTGTTGCACACAAAGATCTTATATACAGAAGATGAACACTCCAACTGACTTCATTGACAGCTAGATCCACATTTTTCTTCTCAACGGTTTCCTTGTTTTGCACGGGAGTACAAAAAAACTTCAATTGGTGATTTTTTTTACATTTGTTGTGCCCACCACACAACAGCTTTTAGCTATGTTTAATTCAAGGAAAATTACGCTGGTGTGTGGGAGTGAATAGAGCGCTATCCCCCGTGATGGGCGTGGCCTATTTCATGCAGTGTCTCTATTTTGGCCTCTGAGCCAGCATTAGCCCAGCACTTTAAAGATCCTCCTCTTTGTCTAGAAGAGGTCCTAACTTATGGGCCAACATAAGGCAGGTCCAAAACAGACTTTTACCCCCTCTAAAGGACGGGAATGATCCATGTGGCACTCACATGGAGAACTCCTGTTTTTAGACATCCAAGATCGTGCAAAAGGTTCCTGTTAAAGGGATAGACTGACTTTTTGGGACATTCGCCTATTTGCCATACATAAACCAGATTAACACAAAGATAAACACAAACAGACAAAGAGTAACTGAACTAACAGTGTATAACCCAAGTTACTTCCTTGTTTGCCATGAGGCGCTGTAGAGGCACATGCAAATCATGGTTGCTTTCCAGCAAAAAGACCTGAACCTGTCTCAACCATTGAAAAGAGAGCCTAGCTCTTAGCTGACCTTCTAGTATGGTGAGGTTCTTCAGGGTCAGGGAGTGCTCCCAGTCCTTGAGGCGGAGGTCCTCAGTGATTGTGTTGAGGATCTCCATCTCGTTCCTCAGCTGGGCCTCCGTGTGGACGTGGGTCACCCACAGACTGCTGGTGTCCTCTGTGATGTTGCTGATCTGGATCTGAGGAGCATGGGATATCAAGTCAGTGTAGAAGCACCAGGAGGTCCCCAGTGTTACAATAGCACAGTTTATATTTCTCTAGCCTGGTTGTTGTATATTTATTAGATAATATTTGCACTAGTGTTAATTGGGTTGGCTATTTTTAAATTTAATATTAGTCTTAGTTCTGTGTTAAATGCCCTTGTTAGTTTTTAACATATTTAACATCATAGTCAACCTCATCTTGTATTTATTTAACACAGCTAATTCTCCACTGAACCTCTGTGATGAAAAAAAAAAGAAGGTTGCTACAGTAAATGGTGAATGCTAATTAAATGTAAATGCTAAATGGTAGCCTGTAGCCTTTGGTCGAGCTGAAATAAAAAAATTACTTTTTTTTTTTAAATTTCTTTAGTTTTTCACACTTTTTCACATCAAAAGGATTGCATTCATAACTGTAATCTAATCTACAGTATGCTGACGTCATTCAGTACTATCAAATGTATACGCCATTTCAACCAATCATGTCACGACATGACAGCTGTCAATCAATCTTTATTTGTCGAGGAGAAAATTCTGAGCAGGCAAGATGGCTGCCTAGTGCATGTAACCTGGGTGGAGTTTTCTAGCCCATAAATGTTAATATACTTGGCCAATAAGTAACGGTAATGTCTTCAAAAAGCCATGTTTGTATTCCACTTGAATACATCATCACAGACCCTGAGATGTCACTTCAGCTCATCTTTAGACGCTCAATTTCATGGTCAAGATGTCAGAATAGTATATTATAATTATATATATACAGTATACAGTATATGGTGGGTGAAAACAGGGCTCAGGCCAGCTGTGAAGTGTGAACACCTGCTAACCTGCAGGTCCTGTATCTTCAGGTGGTGAACACTGATGTCACTGCTGAAGGTGTGATTGACAGCTCCCACCGTCCAATTAACCTCCTCCAGCTTCTCTCTCAGCCCGCTCAGCTGGCCTGAGGTGTCCCTGGGATAGAACAGAAATATGATCCAATAACAACTTTGCTCGTTATTTATTTCCCTCTGCAGACACACTGATCCAAATCTGCACATTCTGATATGGTAGCTACATTTCAAATATCTGATAATATATACTAATATATGTTTGATATGTTTGTTAGACAATTCATATACTGTATCTTTTTTTAAACACATTTTTTATTTAATGTTCACAGTGTTATATTACAAAACCACCATACAGTATACAAATATACAAAATATAAAACCACCATCCCCATTCTGAAACCCTCCCAGTGGGCTACTAACTAACTAACTAACTATTCATAAATAACAGGGAAAAGAAAGAAGTCAATAATAAAGGGAAACGCATTGAAGAAAAAAGATAATCAAAATAGAGATGGAAAAAACAAACGAACACAGGAAGCAGAAAAAAGGAAACATACACACATGCACATGGTGATACACGCTCTTGCATTCACTATCTCCACTACGACAGGAAAGCACTATGAGTCACTCCAGTTTGATATCCCATTCCCAGTAACGGTGATGAGATATAAATGGGGTCCAGGTTTGACTGAATTTGTCTCTTTTCCCCCTTAGAGTAAATATAATCTTTTCTAGTTTTAAATGGAACATGACGTCCTTCAGCCACCTGGCATGGGATGAGGGTTTACTAGAATCTTTCAGTTTAAACAGGATAAGTCGGCGAGCTAACAGGCAAGTAAAGGCAACAACATGTCTTGACCAGGTAGCATTCTCTGGTTTCACGCTAAAAATGGCGGCCAGAGGTCTAGGTCAATTGGTATGTCGTAGGCTTCACTCAGAGATTGTTGTAAGCTTCACGCAGAGATTGTTGTAAGCTTCACGCAGATATTCCATATACTGTATATTGATGTTATGATTTGTATAAAAGAAATACATGCAGGATATATTTATGTATTTTTGGAATTCATTTTCTTTTGCTTCAGTACAGTATGCTCTAGTGTGGTAGTTCTACATACCCTCATACATGCTGTTAATCATATCTTCTGATCCTTCTGAAGTTCTGCATATTGGTATATGTACCTGAGCAGGTGGTCCTGGTCACGGAGCCAGGTGGAGGCACGGCTCAACTCCGCGCCCAGGCCTGTCAGGTTCCTGCTGGCGGAGGTGCTGAGAGAGGCCAGCCTGTCGTCCAGCTGCACCAGGTAGCCCTCTGAGTGAAGGGACTGAGCCTGCATGCTCCTCAGCTCTGCCTCCAGGCCCTGAGCGGGAGGGATTAGTGATCTCTCACTGTTCATAGTTACAGTACTATTATGTACGATCATGCTGACAGCTTGAAATCACAGTTCATGAGATGGAAAATTAGTTTCTGTCCAGAATAGTCCATTCAAACTTTGGTAAGACTAGCTTCTTTATACATTTAAACATCTCAATCTGTTGATGTTGCAGTGATTCATTTGTTGCTTTTCAGTTGTGTTGATTTTCTCTGTTTCACATCATTATAAAATGAACGAGATGAATTTTTATTGGCTGCTGGTCAGACTAAATAAGCAATTATATGACATCACTTTGGCTCTGGCAGCTTGCGATGGGCATTTGACATTATTTTTTACATTTATAACTAGAACGACCGCACCACGCATATATGCCTCTACCAACAAGTGAGCAGTTGACATCCATGCCTGTCCAGACTTTGATGTTTGAGCCAAATGTGCAGACGTAAGAAATTACGTCAAGGCGTTACTGAGGTATGGCGTTACCGCGCTTGAAAATGGCATTCGTGAGGTCACAGTGACCTTGAACTTTGACCTTTGACCACCAAAATGTAATCAGTTCATACATGAGTCCAAGTCAACCTTTGAGGCAAATTGCTAGAAATTCCGTCAAGGGGTTCCTGAGATATCGCATTAACGAGCTTGGAAATGGCGTTTGTGAGGTCACAGTGACCTTGACCTTGAACTTTGACCTTTGACCACCAAAATCGAATCAGTTCATCGTTGAGTCCAAGTCGACGTTTGAGGCAAATTTGATGAAATTCCGTCAAGGCCTTCCTCAGATATCACGTTAACGATCATCGGACGTATGTACATACGTATGGACTGACAACCCGAAACCATAATGCCTCCGGTCTGGCTATCGCTGGTGGAGGAATAAAAACAATTAATTAATTAATTATAAAAATAGATCCTCAATAAATTAATAGATAATGGAAATAATCATTGGCTCCAGTGCTACATAACTTTGGTGCTGAGATGCTGTTTAACTCATTGAGTGCCAGCCACTTTTGGAGAACGGACGCTCCCAGTGCCAGAGTTTCAGAGCGTTTTCAGTGATTTCTCGAGGCCCACAGAATATTGTGTGATATTACTATGTAAACACTGAACACGCACAAAGAACGATGAGACTCTATTCTATCATCTGCAAAAAAAAGTTTATTGATCCCATTTTCCGTTCTTTAGTTATGAGCCGGAGAAGATAGCTTGATTCATCCAAAAACAGCAATTTTTTTCTAGAAGCTGAGATAATGGGCCTTTTGTGAAATTAAACATTTCAAGCACATCACTGACTCTGAAGCTAATCTTTTCTAATGTAGTCACACCTCAAAAATAATTTCCTTCAATAAAACAGTGAAGGCCAGGGAATTTTGTTTGGCAGAATAATATTTTTTAGCTACAACCAGCAGCGCTGGCCCCTGCGTGCGCTGCTGGTTGCAGCTTCTTGCTGGTCTTGATTTGCTGCTGGTGGGCATCGGATATTCTGGCTTGCGTTTGTCAATCCTGTCCTGCTGCCTGGGTCTGTCTGGGTGTTGTGTGCTGCTCTGCGTGCCCCCCCCCCGCCCCGCCTCGCCTCAACTGCACACTCCTCCTCCTGTCTGTGGTGGCTCTCTGCTGAGTTTGCTGTGCGCACAGTGAAGGGTGCGCGACATCCAGCTTTTTTACAGCGTTCCGCGTGTGTTTGTCACCGGCAACCATGCTTCCAGTTGAGAATAATAACAACTCCACGGCTGATCATGCCGATGTGCTGTCGCAACCGACACGGAGCGGCTCAATTGTGGGAGCAGATTGGCTGCTGCAGGCACGGCTGCAGTAACGTTATGCTTCCTGCATATCGATGCATACGGATGCGATGCGATTTCCGTTTCCATAACGACTTCTTCTTTGTTTTTTCCTTGCCTTTCTGTTATGTGGAGAGCACTGTCGCCACCTAAGGGTTCTGTAAAATAGGTTAGACACATTCAATAGCTGCCATATTGTAAGAGGCGATGTAAGAGGCTTAGATCGACACCCCCCCGTCAAAAAACGCAATTGACGACAATCGTCGTCTTTGGCACTCTACGTCACTATTTGAATTGACGACAGCTGTCGTCATTGGCACTCAATGAGTTAATCAGATGCTTCAGAAGATTTGACATGTTTTTGGGAGTGGAGAGATTTGATCTTTTTATCTTTGATAAAATCAAACTAGTGGGTGTACTTCAACGTGAGAAGAGTAAGGGCGGTTCTAGGCCTTTTTTGGGTGGGCTTTAGCCCACCCAAAAATTGTCTCAGCCCACCCAAAAAAATAGAGGCAAAAAAACTTTTTTTTTTTTTTTTTCCAAATCCATGGTGGTCATTAGTAGCAGTTTCTGACTACACTCAATGCACTGTGTGCATGTTCCCCCCCCCCCCTCTATGTTCTTAGGGTGGGCTGAGACAAAAATTGAGGGGGGTTCAGCCCACCCGAAAAGTTTCTAGAACCGCGGCTGCGCAGGCGCTCCCTCCTCCATCTATCTGCCTAATCCCACATCACTTCACACAGGTCACACACACAGTACAGCAGCGAAGTGGTCCTCCACAGTCCACACAATCGTTCTCCCCACTCATAGTCATGATCAATGAAACTGTGAGGTGAGCACTGAGCAGTCAGAGTCGTTCGTAGTTACTTAATTAGCGCATATTGATATGCAAATTAGCGCGTAACGTTGTTTCGTAGGCTAAACAAAAGAACTTGTCGCTGTGCCTGCCAGACAAACAGGTGGACTGGTGGAAGGTAGGCTACCATGGCACCAGCCAGCCATGTCATGCTAGCTCGCAGTAAAGCGGGTATAAATGGATGCAATGTTTTTTGAGAAACATATGGGCATAAGTGACAAACATATTTTCAAACGGGTCCCTTGTTATCTGAATGAAATTAAGCCCTTCAGAATCGCAAGTGGCTGCTTTACACAGCCTGTCTGATGTGATGATGACGATAGCTTAACATGCGTGCATGGCATCACTTATGTCTTGCTGTGATGTTAGTTCAGTATCTCAATAAAAGTTCTTACAGGCTTGTTATTTCCCTCTAAGGGAGTGCAAGGCAGATATTTAAACAGCCTTGTTTGTGTACAGTACCAGTGGCATGGTAGTAATACAAAGGGATTAAGGACCAGGACCCCTGGTGGTCAGTAAGATGGGCTGGTTGAGCCAATGTTAAAATGATCTTTATTTATTATTTATTTTTGCTTTAAAACTATTTTTTAATTTTCTGCTTAAAGTTCATGAAAAAAAGTGGCATTCTTGTTTTTGTCCCACAATAATTTCATAATACCATTTGTAATGCCACCGTTGTAGTGCTGTTGTTCAAAATTAAAGTACATTTTCTCAGATTCATTGGTGTCTTTCGGTGTCACACAATTTAATAGTCAGTGTTTCCCATACACTGATCTATTTGTGGTGGTACACCCTACATAGATTTTGACCCCCACAAATACTGCCACATATTAATTTCAACTAGTTGACTGCAAACTCCTGCTTTAGTGCTTACAGTATATTATTATCTTGTCTGAATATTATTCCAGCCAATAAGTTAGGAAGTTCCCTTTTGATTTAATTTTACTTTTGTTTTGCCTACAAAGCAAAATGTTACTTTACTTGAAACTCCCCTGATGTGATTTTGGTATTATTTATGCAAGCATAATTCTACGATATAGTAACCTGTATGCAGAATATATATAGTATATATAGGGAAACAATTATTTTTTCATCGCTGGAAAACCACAGAACGGTAAAGAAGATATTGATGTGTGTAGTTCTTCATAGATCTAGTCTCTTCATTTTGATCTCAAAGTGCGCCAGTTTGATCCATTTTTACTTGAAACTGTACAAAATTTTCTTCCGGGGGAGCATGCCCCCGGACCCCCCTAGGGGTTCAGTGGTCCATGACCTTTGGGTGGGCTGAGCCCACCCAAAGCTCTGATGCTAAAACCGCCCCTGGTAAGTACCATTTTGCATCTGGCCTGGTTCAGTGCAGGCCTGCATCAACTGAGAGGACGATGAGTAATTGTAATTGTGATAAACGAATCAGGCAATGAGAACAAGCTGGCGTTTGTGGAGTGGTGTGTACCGTACCTTCAGGAGGCTCTCCAGCCTCTGCAGCCAGCGTGGAGTGGTGTGTACCGTACCTTCAGGAGGCTCTCCAGCCTCTGCAGCCAGCATGGAGTGGTGTGTACCGTACCTTCAGGAGGCTCTCCAGCCTCTGCAGCCAGCATGGAGTGGTGTGTACCGTACCTTCAGGAGGCTCTCCAGCCTCTGCAGCCAGCGTGGAGTGGTGTGTACCGTACCTTCAGGAGGCTCTCCAGCCTCTGCAGCCAGCGTGGAGTGGTGTGTACCGTACCTTCAGGAGGCTCTCCAGCCTCTGCAGCCAGCGTGGAGTGGTGTGTACCGTACCTTCAGGAGGCTCTCCAGCCTCTGCAGCCAGCATGGAGTGGTGTGTACCGTACCTTCAGGAGGCTCTCCAGCCTCTGCAGCCAGCATGGAGTGGTGTGTACCGTACCTTCAGGAGGCGCTCCAGCCTCTGCAGCCAGCGTGGAGTGGTGTGTACCGTACCTTCAGGAGGCTCTCCAGCCTCTGCAGCCAGCATGGAGTGGTGTGTACCGTACCTTCAGGAGGCGCTCCAGCCTCTGCAGCCAGCGTGGAGTGGTGTGTACCGTACCTTCAGGAGGCTCTCCAGCCTCTGCAGCCAGCATGGAGTGGTGTGTACCGTACCTTCAGGAGGCTCTCCAGCCTCTGCAGCCAGCGTGGAGTGGTGTGTACCGTACCTTCAGGAGGCTCTCAAGCCTCTGCAGCCAGTCGCTGTGGTTCTGGAAGAGGTTCTCCAGCTTCCAGATGTTCTCCAGGAGGTCGGCCTCACCCAGCGTCTGCTGCAGCAGCCCCGAGCGCGTCACGTTCTCCACCAACACCGCCTGCCGCTCTGAGGAACCCTGAGAACGAGAGACTGGGGAGGGAGAGACAGAGAGAGAGAGGAGAGAGAGAGGATGTTGTGTCATTCAAGTGTCATTCAAGGGTGTCAAGTCGCTGCATCTAAAATCTTTTGCCACCAAAACGTCTGAAGCTGCTGATTACTGACTAAATGTCTTGGGACAAGTGACAATGACCGATGACTGACAAGATATTATTTGGTCAGTGTGATAAATTATTAGATGTAGTTGACCAAACTGTCACCTTACTGTGCCTTCACACCAAGGCGAAAATAAGATTCATTCACACGGGTTAGCTCACGCAAATGATTTGCCAAAGTTGAAAAATTTCAACTCGAGCGAATGGGTGATGAGGTGAATATTACGTTATCCGTGCTGCTAATGGTCGCATCATTCACACCACCCAGGGCGAAATCGAGTCTACTCGTCTACTTAATCCCGGTGTGAATGCACAATTAGACCCAGTGGATATTTTAACGTTGATAGATGTTTAGATGGTGATTCAACAGGCTGCACTAATGTTCAAAATTCATAAATATAGCCCCGAAATAGTCTGCTATGGTTTTGAAGTCAGGGCCTAAATATCTTCCTGACTTCAGTTCCAAACACTTTCCAAAGCGGTTTGAAGAAGAGTTTCCACTGTGTCATAAAAGTGTGTGCTCATTTGAACTTCAGCATATCACTGTCCATGAAATACCTGAGGTCTTCAATCATCTTTCTCTTTCTTTTTTTAGATGTGGCTTCCAAACTGATCTCTGGCACTTTCTGCTTGATCTTTCCACTGCATTCTAATGATAAAAACGGCAGGATCAAACTTGGATCCACTTGGGGTGAGGTACGGCAAGCGGCATGTCCAATTGTGTTGCCATTTCTGAAATCATAACTTAATTCAGTAAAAAAAAAAAAGCACAGATGGTAATGGAAATATAAAAGAACGAGAGAATCCAAAAGATAGCATATCAGGCTGCATATTGTGCAAATAATTTACAGTGGCATATCGGGACCTTCTGCACTACAAAAGCTGCAACATCACATTTGTTGACGGTGAAGGCATTGGCGGTGAGCCTTCCTCGTCTTGTTCTTGGCGATGGTACAGTGTAAAGACCACTTCTCCTTTCTCTCCGCTCTTCTCTGGACCTATGATGTAACCTCATGAGCAGCCTCATGCTCTGTTGAGGACCACGTTGTGCGGTAACGGCTGCATAGCCCTGGAGATATTTTCAAAAGCGGAGCCCTCTGCGCTCCGCCATGACGCCATGCTCTCTGCCGGACAGCAGAGACCCATGATGTCATACTCTCTGCAGGACAGCAGGGACCCATGACAGCATGCTCTCCGCAGGACAGCAGATACCCATGATGTCATGCTCTGCATCTAAAATCTTTTGCCACCAAAACGTCTGAAGCTGCTGATTACTGACTAAATGACTTGGGACAAGTGACAATGACCGATGACTGACAAGATATTATTTGGTCAGTGTGATAAATTATTAGATGTAGTTGACCAAACTGTCACCTTACTGTGCCTTCACACCAAGGCGAAAATAAGATTCATTCACACGGGTTAGCTCACGCAAATGATTTGCCAAAGTTGAAAAATTTCAACTCGAGCGAATGGGTGATGAGGTGAATATTACGTTATCCGTGCTGCTAATGGTCGCATCATTCACACCACCCAGGGCGAAATCGAGTCTACTCGTCTACTTAATCCCGGTGTGAATGCACAATTAGACCCAGTGGATATTTTAACGTTGAATAGATGGTGATTCAACAGGCTGCACTAATGTTCAAAATTCATAAATATTATTTTCAAAAGCGGAGCCCTCTGCGCTCCGCCATGACGCCATGCTCTCTGCCGGACAGCAGAGACCCATGATGTCATGCTCTCTGCAGTACAGCAGGGACCCATGACATCATACTCTCTGCAGGACAGCAGGGACCCATGACAGCATGCTCTCCGCAGGACAGCAGATACCCATGATGTCATGCTCTGCAGGACAGCAGGGACCCATGACATCATGCTCTCTGCAGGACAGCAGGGACCCATGATGTCATGCTCTCTGCAGGACAGCAGGGACCCATGACATCATGCTCTCTGCAGGACAGCAGGGACCCATGACGTCATGCTCTCTGCAGGACAGCAGGGACCCATGACATCATGCTCTCTGCAGGACAGCAGAGACCCATGATGTCATGCTCTCTGCAGGACAGCATGGACCCATGACATCATACTCTCTGCAGGACAGCAGGGACCCATGACAGCATGCTCTCCGCAGGACAGCAGATACCCATGATGTCATGCTCTCTGCAGGACAGCAGGGACCCATGACATCATGCTCTTTGCAGGACAGCAGGGACGCATGATGTCATGCTCTCTGCAGGACAGCAGGGACCCATGATGTCATGCTCTCTGCAGGACAGCAGGGACCCATGACATCATGCTCTCTGCAGGACAGCAGGGACCCATGATGTCATGCTCTCCGCAGGACAGCAGAGACCCATGTGTGACAGAAGAAGAAGAGAATACTGGAAATGGAAGGAAACGGGATGATTCCAATCGCACATGCTCTCCGACAGAACTCTTTGTGTGTGTGTGTGTGTGTGTGTGTGTGTGTGTGTGTGTGTGTGTGTGTGTGTGTGTGTGTGCCGACATGTGCTTGCGTCCAAGCCAAGAAACACTGGAATGACTTCAGCGCAAGAAAAACACTGCGAAGCCACATGGCTGCACACAAGCCATCTGCATTCCCACTCATTATGTCTGTTAGGCTTATTCCTAATGAGCTGAGAAACCAAGTAAGCCCAGAGAGCTCCACTACAGAGAGCTCCTCATGGCTAAATGATGGCCTGTCAAAGGCTGCGTGTTTTCGTACAAACAGAACACACACACACGCGCACACGCACACACACACACACACACACACACACACACACACACACACGCGCGCACACACACACACACACACACACACACACACACACACACACACACACACACACACACACACACACACACACACGCACACAAGCGTAGATAAGACCCCATGGCTATTAACCAGAACCCGATGGGCTCGTATGAGGCTTCTCAAATGTACCGCAAGAAGAAGGAGTGGTGGTGCAGGGACAAGATCCAAGAACCACAAGACCAACAGCAAATGGATGACCAGGATAGGATTAATGAGGGGGAGAGAGAGAGAGAGAGGAGAGAGAGAGAGAGAGAGAGAGAGAGAGAGAGAGAGAAAGAGAGAGAGAGAGAGAGAGAATAGTGAAAGAGGTTATTTAAGGTGAACACCATTCACTCATCAATTTCATTCAGGAAACACACCATTAGCAAAGCATTTCTTTGAAAGCCATCACAAAAACACACGATTCCTATGCTGACGTGCATTTGAAACAAAAATCATGATGCAGTATTTCATTTCATATACACACTTTTAAGATTCGGTTGATTGGTTTTCAGTCTTTCACTGGTATAACAGGTACAATCAGCATACAGAAAACATTCACTCTGAGTGCAGATCTGTGCCAGGCACCGCTACGCCTACAGTATAACCACGGCCAAACCCAAACCCAACTGCGAAGGGAACCGCTTGCCGATAACAAGGCAACATTAAACCGCCACATTTTTTAACTGTTTGGCCAAGAGTGAACGGCACGCATCGTGCTTATAGCCTCTCTTACAGTAGCCTACAGTATATCATATACAATAAAGCAGGGATACTCAACTTGCTTTGCCCGGGGGCCACTTTCGTGAAATGAGAGAAGGCCAGGCGCCAGTTAATAAACAAACAATATACATTTTTCTGTAGCGGATTGTAGGTTTTTTGGGTGTCAGCCGGAGTCAGTTTAGTCTGACAATGTTGTGCACACTGGATAGTTAGTTAGGTTAAGTACATACATAAGTGCCTGGGTAGTGAGCAGACGGCGGTATTTGACAATTTAGCAGCTAAATCATAGATTATTGAAAGATATTCCATATTCCAGACTGAAATGTTATAACAGAAGTGGAGTATTGGCTAGAATGACATGAACATTTGGACACTTTTTCCAGCGTCTATCTTGCATGTCTTTATTGAATAAAGAGTTAAAAGCTCATTCAATTCAGTTAACGTTGGAGACAGGGTGGGGGGGAAATAAAAATAAAGCAACAGATTGCAACCCTCACCCCCAAAAATCTATTATATCAATCAATTATAATCGACATTATAGTAGGCTATAGGAGACTATATTCAAATTTGCGTTGATATTTCCTCGTTTTCATTAGTGTGAAATGCCAACATTAATTCATAACATTTATTCTGGCGATTGGGTTGCTTTCTAATGGGGAGATGTAGCCATCCCATGTAATGTCAACATCACATGGTTTTGGCTGAGTCCAAAGTCCAGAAGGAATTGGTTTTATCAGACACATGTCTCAATAACAGTTACAAAGATACAAAGAACAATACTTTTCATAAGTGTCATCATTTATACAATGCTTGTGCACACTTTAATTTCCAATATACGCGGCAAACGAGGATTTAAAGGAACATCAATACAAATTGCTAAAGAAAAGGTACAAAGAACACAGGTTTCAAAAGTCGCTATTTGAAAAGATGGCTATGTGTCTCTCTGGGTGTCTCCGTCTCCATCCTCCAGACTGTCCCTACACTGGGGCAAATATACTCCCAGACCTCCACACATCGAGTACCAGGAAGCACCAGCCCCACGGGGAAGATGAGAGCATGACCCGCCACGTCCGTTATCTTGTGTGGGTTGAATCTCTCAATCGCTTCGCTGAACAAACAAGCAAGTATCTCACTTCCTGGTGACAGACGGGCGTCGATAACTAAAGAACGGAAGAAGGCAGAAACAAACTTGTTTTCCCATGAAAGTAGAGGCTTTGTTCGATCTTATAGGATATTCGGTGTTTACATACAGTAGTCATAGAAGAAAATACTCAGTCCCAGAAAATCACTGAAAAAGGTCAAAAACCCTGGCGAGGAATGAGTTAATATCGCTTATTGGTATTGGGGGGGACATTTTCATATCAGTGCATCCCGACAACCCTTGGGCTTATGAACCCCTTTCAAAAACCCATTGGATAAACTCAGAAATGCACGGTGGTCAAGCTGAAAACGGTGTTTTCCCAAATCCTGAAAAGTTGAGATTTGGGAGATACAAGGTATTCACCCAACACTTGTCGGGGTTGTGAGAAAGTTGAAAGGGCTTTTCAGAGCTTTAGGTTTCGTGCAATCCGGGAATGGTTTCCACATTTTGTGCAATTTGTCAGAGGAACCGCAGCGTGGTTTCTGGAGCTGGAGTTGCTGCATCATATTTCTTAACCATAGAGTGTGAGCTGGACCCTGTGGCTTCTTCCAAGTCAGTTTAAGTAGGGCTTACAAATTATAAACTTCACACATTTGAATAGATTTTTCACCTTGTCTCTCACTTCCAACTCATCATTAGGACATCATCCATCATAGCTGTGGGATTCCCACTCAGTGTCGTCTGTGAACTCCGCCCATCCTCAACCAACCAAGCCACAGACACCACATCTATGTTCACTGAATGGAGAGAGAAAAGCGATTTCAAGTCTATAGTCTCAGCTCCCAGACAACAGGAGATCTCCGCCTCCCGATCGTCTGGGAACTCCTTGTAAAAGATAGTTTCTTGAACGGCTGCTAACAAGGTAAAGGTAAAGTCCCACTGATTGTCACACATGTGAGTGTGTGAAATTTGTTCTCAGCATTTGACCCATCCCCTGGGGGAGCGGTGAGCAGCAGCAGCGCCGCGTTCGGGAATCATATGGTGATCTAACCCCCCAATTCCAACCCTTTGATGCTGAGTGCCAAGCAGGGAGGCAAATGGGTCCCATTTTTATAGTCTTTGGTATGACTTGGCCGGGGATCGAACTCACAACCTCCCAGTCTCAGGGCGGACACTCAAACCACAAGGCCAAGTTATCCTCTGTAGTAAAACCAACTGGAGATACACAGAATCACTTTGTAACACAGAGAGAGCTTCTTAAAACATTGAAAATTGACGATCCGAGCAACGTTACATTTGATTGCGTTTTATGGGATCGGATCATTTTGTTGACACTTTCAAATTGTTTCCACCCAGTTTTCAAGAGGACATGAAACATTTGATCAGGTGACTCTAGTTAATTTGCATTTCACCTCAGACAAGACAGGACTCTGCTTTCAAGTCTGAAATGTACCTAGATTTGCCACCAATTAGGTCGCTGCTAGATGATGTCACTAGGTAGGTTGACTGTACAGTAGTAAGGATTTTTCAATGTTTTGATGAATCTAAACAACCACAATCCAAGTCAGAAACACAACAGCATACAGTACTGTGTTAGAATTCAAAATCCATACTACCAACACTTAACTAACCTGTACTACACTACGGTACTCTAATGTACTGTTCATGTCCAGTCAACCTAGAGACATCATCAAGCAGCAAATCATGTGATTAGAGTCACATGATCAAATGTTTCATGTCCTCTTTAACCCATTGATACCCGATGCAGCATTTGTGTGTGTATCCCTTTAAGACCGCGAACCGCGTCACGCAGTCTTAAAGGGATACACACACAAATGAGGGATATACACGCAAATGCTGCATCAGGTATCAATGGGTTAACAACCAAAGCTGGGAGAAAGTTCTCAGTCTCTAGTTGAGCCACACAGATAGAGACTGAGAACTGAGTCTATTTCAAGTCATACTGACATTCATTTGGCTGAACACTCAAGACGATTTGGCTTTATACTCAAAGTTGTTTCATGTCATGATGGGAATTAGATTAGATTAAATTATATTAGATTACATTAGATGAGATTTGACTGATCCCTTGTGGCAAAATTGGACAGTTGCTGCAGTAAAGAATATGATACAGTACAGCCAAGAAAAACAGAGTATGAAGAGCAATAGAGTCAATGGGGGGGGGGGGGGGGGGGTACTAAACATGTTCAACAGGAGAACATTATCCTATAATAACAATGCAATGTGTGTGTGTGTGTGTGTGTGTGTGTGTGTGTGTGTGTGTGTGTGTGTGTGTGTGTGAGTAAGTGAGTGTGTGTGTGTGTGAGTGAGTGAGTGAGTGAGTGAGTGAGTGAGTGAGTGAGTGAGTGAGTGAGGGAGCAGAATTGTGTTTGGCCACAGCTATGCCATTTTACGTGAGATCGGGGCGAATCTTTCAGAAAGTGTAAAGAGCGACCCTGCAGGTGACCTGACGGAGCCGTATTTTTTAAATTGGAACATGTATTTTGTCGCTGTTAGATGGGTGTTTTTGGCTGTACCATTAGCCTGCATTCTATGGCGATACTAACTAAGTGACAACTGTAGCTCACTGTATACTGTATGGAGAGTGACGCTAAACACATTGTGTATCTGGTTATGTATGGAGAGTGGCGGTAAAGGCATTGTTTATCTTGGTTATGTATGGGGGATATGGCAAATGAACGAAACTCCCGAAAAGTTGGCGTATCCCTTTAAGTCTCATGTTTGTCTCATTGTTAGTGCTGTTGAGTTAGGTCTCATAATGTCAGTGCTGTTGAGTTAGGTATCATAATGTCAGTGCTGTTGAGTTAGGTCTCATAATGTCAGTGCTGTTGAGTTAAGTCTCATAATGTCAGTGCTGTTGAGTTAGGTCTCATAATGTCAGTGCTGTTGAGTTAAGTCTCATCATGTCAGTGCTGTTGAGTTAGGTCTCATAATGCCAGTGCTGTTGAGTTAGGTATCATAATGTCAGTGCTGTTGAGTTAGGTCTCATAATGTCAGTGCTGTTGAGTTAAGTCTCATGATGTCAGTGCTGTTGAGTTAGGTCTCATAATGTCAGGGCTGTTGAGTTAGGTCTCATAATGTCAGTGCTGTTGAGTTAGGTCTCATAATGTCAGGGCTGTTGAGTTAGGTCTCATAATGTCACAGTGCTGTTGAGTTAGGTCTCATAATGTCACAGTGCTGTTGAGTTAGGTATCATAATGTCAGTGCTGTTGAGTTAAGTCTCATGATGTCAGTGCTGTTGAGTTAGGTATCATAATGTCAGTGCTGTTGAGTTAGGTCTCATAATGTCAGTGCTGTTGAGTTAGGTCTCATAATGTCAGTGCTGTTGAGTTAGGTATCATAATGTCAGTGCTGTTGAGTTAGGTCTCATAATGTCACAGTGCTGTTGAGTTAGGTCTCATAATGTCAGTGCTGTTGAGTTAGGTCTCATAATGTCAGTGCTGTTGAGTTAGGTATCATAATGTCAGTGCTGTTGAGTTAGGTCTCATAATGTCAGTGCTGTTGAGTTAGGTCTCATAATGTCAGTGCTGTTGAGTTAGGTCTCATAATGTCAGGGCTGTTGAGTTAGGTATCATAATGTCAGTGCTGTTGAGTTAGGTATCATAATGTCAGTGCTGTTGAGTTAGGTCTCATAATGTCAGTGCTGTTGAGTTAGGTATCATAATGTCAGTGCTGTTGAGTTAGGTCTCATAATGTCAGTGCTGTTGAGTTAGGTATCATAATGTCAGTGCTGTTGAGTTAGGTCTCATAATGTCAGGGCTGTTGAGTTAGGTATCATAATGTCACAGTGCTGTTGAGTTAGGTATCATAATGTCAGTGCTGTTGAGTTAGGTCTCATAATGTCAGGGCTGTTGAGTTAGGTCTCATAATGTCAGTGCTGTTGAGTTAGGTATCATAATGTCAGTGCTGTTGAGTTAGGTCTCATAATGTCAGTGCTGTTGAGTTAGGTATCATAATGTCAGTGCTGTTGAGTTAGGTCTCATAATGTCAGTGCTGTTGAGTTAGGTATCATAATGTCAGTGCTGTTGAGTCAAGTCTCATAATGTCAAAGTGCTGTTGAGTTAGGTCTCATAATGTCAGTGCTGTTGAGTTAGGTCTCATAATGTCAGTGCTGTTGAGTTAGGTCTCATAATGTCAGTGCTGTTGAGTTAGGTATCATAATGTCAGTGCTGTTGAGTTAGGTCTCATAATGTCAGTGCTGTTGAGTTAAGTCTCATGATGTCAGTGCTGTTGAGTTAGGTCTCATAATGTCAGTGCTGTTGAGTTAGGTCTCATAATGTCAGTGCTGTTGAGTTAGGTCCCATAATGTCAGTGCTGTTGAGGTAGGTCTCATCATGTCAGTGCTGTTGAGTTAGGTCTCATAATGTCAGGGCTGTTGAGTTAGGTATCATAATGTCAGTGCTGTTGAGTTAGGTATCATAATGTCAGTGCTGTTGAGTTAGGTATCATAATGTCAGGGCTGTTGAGTTAGGTATCATAATGTCAGTGCTGTTGAGTTAGGTATCATAATGTCAGTGCTGTTGAGTTAGGTCTCATAATGTCAGTGCTGTTGAGTTAGGTATCATAATGTCAGTGCTGTTGAGTTAGGTATCATAATGTCAGTGCTGTTGAGTTAGGTATCATAATGTCACAGTGCTGTTGAGTTAGGTCTCATAATGTCAGTGCTGTTGAGTTAGGTATCATAATGTCAGTGCTGTTGAGTTAGGTCTCATAATGTCAGTGCTGTTGAGTTAGGTATCATAATGTCAGTGCTGTTGAGTTAAGTCTCATGATGTCAGTGCTGTTGAGTTAGGTCTCATAATGTCAGTGCTGTTGAGTTAGGTCTCATAATGTCAGTGCTGTTGAGTTAGGTCTCATGATGTCAGTGCTGTTGAGTTAGGTCTCATAATGTCAGTGCTGTTGAGTTAGGTATCATAATGTCAGTGCTGTTGAGTTAAGTCTCATGATGTCAGTGCTGTTGAGTTAGGTATCATAATGTCAGTGCTGTTGAGTTAGGTCTCATAATGTCAGTGCTGTTGAGTTAGGTCTCATGATGTCAGTGCTGTTGAGTTAGGTCTCATAATGTCAGTGCTGTTGAGTTAGGTATCATAATGTCAAAGTGCTGTTGAGTTAGGTCTCATAATGTCAGTGCTGTTGAGTTAGGTATCATAATGTCAGTGCTGTTGAGTTAGGTCTCATAATGTCAGTGCTGTTGAGTTAGGTATCATAATGTCAAAGTGCTGTTGAGTTAGGTCTCATAATGTCAGTGCTGTTGAGTTAGGTCTCATAATGTCAGGGCTGTTGAGTTAGGTCTCATAATGTCAGTGCTGTTGAGTTAGGTCTCATAATGTCAGTGCTGTTGAGTTAGATCTCATGATGTCACAGTGCTGTTGAGTTAGGTCTGGAAAGAGGGGAGCAGGTGTGTGTTTTGGACTTCAGGAAGAGGACGATGAGAAATGGCCTGAAAGACGAGCCGTACGTCTGACAAAGTCATTTCTGTAGGATGGGAAAGTCATCTTGAGTCGTTCACACACACACACGCACATGCACACACACACACACACACACACACACACACACACACACACACACACACACACACACACACACACACACACACACACACACACACACACACACACACACACACACACACACACACACAGTGGGCGATGGCGTGATGGTGGCGGTATTTGAAACCGAGTCTTCGTATTTAAATTCACAGCTTCATGGTGTTTGAATGGGCTGTTTGGGGAGTAGAGGACACTGTATCCCTCCATGTCTCATATGTTCTGGCTTAGGACTTGGCCGGGACGAGCCAGCCAGCACAACAGCTGGGCTTCAGCATGTCATGTGGTTGGATCCTGCATTCAACTTATTATTATTATGATTATTAATAATAAAAACTGTAGGAAGAGGAAACGAAGGCTGCTTGGCTTAAAGAATATGTTGTAAAAAGGAGAGGTGCTCAGTGGAGGTGTGGTTCTGTGTAAGGCATTAGACAGAACCACACAGTCTGCATTGGAGTGGAGACTGAGTGCCTTGGATTTTTCAGTAGGGCCCACTGTCTACTGCCTTGTTGTTGTTGTTGTTGTTGTTGTTGTTAACATGCAGTATGTAATCTTCAGCCACTAGGGGTCACTCTCCTTGAAACCTCTCTCAATGACAAAGGTCATGTGTTGATGACGTCAAGGTGGCGGACTGAAAAAAAAGAAGTGTTTTTGCCCAATGTAGGCTACATTATGAAGCGTCTCTGGGGTCAACACGCCACTGGTGACTGAAACGTTCATTTGTTAGTAAGTACAAGTCACACCTTTCAATAAAATAAGTGATGAAAATCCGTTGCTTGTTTGCTGAAGAAAGGAAGATGTATTTTTGCGCGTTAGCTATTGCTGCCGTCCCACAGGGACGTTGGGAGTTCCAAGTCACTGACCAAACACTCTATTTCAGTGATTGCTGTCAGAATATATAGAGCCATTTAACACTTATTTGAACACAAAAACATCGCTGAACGCAGCTTTTCCTAGCTAGTCAAGTCCATAGTTGAGATGAACACAGCTGAGCTATACTGTAACCAACATTTTGTATGTACATATTTTACAGTACAGGACGTATAGTTCATTTGTTGTAATTGCGGTGTCATACCCTCTCCGCCAAAGAGGTTACGCTATAATATTTCCAGCGCCATTTGTTTGTTTCAGTCATGAGAGACCAGTGGGTAAAATCTGACAAGCAAGCTTTATTCACAAATACCATGGCAACTAGTTTTGGCATAATGACTCCGTGCTATGATGCCCCTCTTCTTGTGGTGAGAGAGGAGGGCATCTGCTCAGCCTAGAATAGAGAATCCCCTGTTTGTTTGTTTGTTTGTTTGTTTGTTTGTTAGCAGGATTACGGACAAACTACTGGGCCGATTTACACGAAACTTTGTGGAAGGATGTAGCATGGGCCAAGGAGGAAGCCGTTAAATGTTGGAGCGGATCCAGACTCGCGAACAAGCAATAATATTGTATAATATTGGCCTTGGTGGAGGTGTAAGTGCCCTTCTAGTTTATATCCTATATTTTTCTTTGCTGTTTACCATTATTATCAGCTGCTGCAATGACGCAGGTTCCAGACGGGGATCATTGACGTCTCTAAACGAACATCGTGTGTGTATGTCGTCAGTCTGGATGCGCCGCGGGCCTGTGCAGAATCTGTACATGTTTCAGTTGACATGCGTTGGTGCCTGTCCTGCATCAGCGGGGCGGGGCGTTAAACGCTGCTTTAATAGCTGCTTTATGAGGTGAGAAGTTGCTTCATCTCAGCCTCGTGTTTCCCACTGAATCACAGGCCTTTCATCCTGCCCCCGTGTGGCGCTAAAGTGCTGTGCAGGGCCCAGGTCCCGCAGTGCTCTGCCTTCTGGCCGCGCACCCATGGTTACTAATCTCCCCGTTTAGCACAGTTCTCAGGCTTTTTAATAAAGTTACTTCATAGGGTGTGTGTGTGTGTGTGTGTGTGTGTGTGTGTGTGTGTGTGTGTGTTACCAAGGAAATGGTGGTGAAATGACTAGCAGGTTCATTTAGGTCCCTGCTATGACAAACAGACTTATTGGACGCCTGAACAGTTTTACACCTCAAAGAGATATTTAACTTGGGATCGGGGGGGAAGGGGGTACAGTGGTCTCCTCTTATAGTGATCACTTTGGGACGGGTGAAATTGATCACTATAAGCAGATGAACATGATACAAAAAAAATAAAATCTTTATTTCTGATGCAGATTACCATATATGAATCCACTCCAGTACATAATATTATAAAGTAATGCAATGGACAGCTTCACTATTTACTGATAATTTGACTTTAAAAATATACAGTACACAGTACAGTAAGTTAGCCTATAGGCCTCCAGCTGTTTCAAACACAGTGGTCTCGCATAGACAGACAGAGACGCCGCCATCTCTTCATATACAGACAGACATGCACCAAGTATCGCTGCTGTACCTCGTTGGCTCATTTTTGGCAGTTTGTGATTCTAAAGTGAAAAATATATATAATTACTGTAGTTTTCAACATTGTTCCATTGTTCTCACGTGTGACAAGGCCCAAAATTATCACTGTAAGCAGAGTATTGATCAATATTAGCAAACTGTTATAACAGCATGTGTATAGGAATAATTCGGGACCAAGCTTTTTGATCCATATAAGCGGGTGATCAATATAAGCAGATTCCACTGTGTTCACATGTTTAACTCATTGAGTGCCAATGACGTCTAAAGACATCAATTCAAATAGTAACGTAGAGTGCCAATGACGTCTAAAGACGTCAATTGCGTTTTTTGACGGTGGGACGTGGATCAAAGCCTGATGCATCTCCTGTAAAAGTATGGGGGATGTTGAAGGTGTATAAGCTATTTTACGGACCCATTAGGTGGCGACAGTGCTCTCCGGATTAGAGAAAGATGAGAAAAAAGAGTAGAAGAAGCCGTGGGGAAACGGAAACCGATGCATGCTGTAACGTTAGCTGTGAACAGCAGCCAATCTGCTCCCACAATTGAGCCCCTCCGTCTCCGCTGCGATAGCCCCTCCACATGATTAGTTGCCAGAAAAGGAGCACCCGACACCAGCGTCTTTCTGAAAAGGCAAATCATTCTCAGCTGGAAGCGCTGGGAGCCGGCGCACAAAAACGGCAGAGCGCTGTGAAAATAGAGCTGGGTGCAGCGCACTTTGAAACGTGCAGCAGAAAATTCGTGCAGCAGAGAGCCACCAGAGACACTCCCACGGAGGAGTTTGCAGTTGAGGGGGGTGGGGCACGCACGGCACCATACAACACCGACCCAGACAGCAGGCTCGATGGACAGATTGGCAAACACAAGATGGAATACCTGATGCCCACCAGCAGTAAATCAAGACCAGCAAGAAGGTGTAGGGTCTGCGCACGCAGGGGCCAGCGCTGCTGGTTGCAGCTAAAAAATATTATTTTGCCATCAAAATTCCTTTGTTTTCGCTGTTTTATTGAAGGAAATTATTTTTGAGGTGTCACTACATCAGAAAATATTAGCTTCAGAGTCAGTGATGTGCTTGAAATGCTTCATTTCACAAAAGGCTCATTATCTCAGCTTCTAGTTTGAAACGTCTGTTTTTGGTGAAACCAACCTATCTTCTACTGCTGATAACTAAAGAACGGAAAATTATATCAATAAACTTTTTTTTGCTGATGATACAAGAGAGTCTCATCGTTCTTTGGGCGTGTTCGGTGTTTACATAGTAATATCACACAATATTCTGTGGGTCTTGAGAAATCACTGAAAACGCTCTGAAAGGGCTGGCACTTGGAGCATCCGTTTTCCAGAAGTGGCTGGCAGCCAATGAGTTAATGCACATGGCTGTCTGTCCAAGTCTGCTAAATTAACAGCAGACAGCAGCGGATTCAATTTAAAGTCACTCACCGTCTTCATTATTCGAAGCATAGGTTGCACAAGAACTTCCCTTGCATCTCACCAGTATGTGATAGGTGTCAGGTGTCAGAGGGCACACTGTCCCATGCTTTTTGGTTTTGCCCTTCGCTGTCCGGATACTGGGCCAAAATATTTGATTGGTAATCTTCTACTTAGAATGTGTTCTAAGTAGAAGCTGTTAGCTGTTAGTAACTTCCCCATCTCTGGAAATATCCACCTCGCAGTTGCAATTTACATTACATCCATGTCTTTCCAGACTCATACAATATAATGAAGACTTTGAAATGTAGTTTATGGCCGGAAATATTTTTGTGAGGTCACAGTGACCTTGACCTTGAACTTTGACCACCAAATTGTAATCAGTTCATGCTTGAGTCCAGGTGGATATTTCTGGCAAATTTGAAGAAATTCTCTCACGGTGTTCCAGAGATATTGCATTAACGAGACGGACATAAGGTCACAGTGACCGTGACGTTGAACTTTGACCATCAAATTGTAATCACTTCATCCTTGAGTCCAAGTGGACATTTGTGCCAAATTTGAAGAATTGCCTCAAGGCCTTCCTGAGATATTGCATTAATGAGCATGTGACGGTACGTACGTACGACCCGAAAACATAATCCAGTCACAGCTGTCGCCGGCAGAGGCATAAATACACTTATACCATGGTCTGGGTGAATAGTACTCCATTCTGATTGGCTTAGTAGGTTTCCATTATCAGGAAGTACTAAGTAGTTGCAGTGAAAGTGTCTGTTGAGACAGCAGGTCCATGTTTCATTTGAAAGCTGCTTCTATAATCACCCCTCCAGAGATGACTGAGCTGCTGGGAGGAGATGAGAGAACCAGCGGGCCAAAGACATATCAAAAACAACTGCTTCTCTGTATGAACCAGATTTATCATCGACCTGCAGTGTGTGTGTGTGTGCGTGTGCGTGCACATGTGTGCAGTGCACCATCTCATCTTATATTTGTAATGGACACACACCAACTCTCTCACGTTTTGATGGCAACCATTTCCTGCAACAGCAGCTATCCAGACCACATCTGTCACCAGTGTTTGCATTTTTAGTGTGTGTGTGTGTCTGCCTGTCTGTGTGTGTGTGTGTGTGTCTGCCTGTGTGTGTGTGTGTGTGTGTGTGTGTGTCTGTCTGTCTGTCTGTCTGTCTGTGTCTCTGTCTGTCTGTCTGTCTGTCTGTCTGTCTGTCTGTCTGTCTGTCTGTGTCTCTGTCTGTCTGTCTGTCTGTCTGTCTGTCTGTCTGTGTCTCTGTGTGTGTGTGTGAGACAGAGAGACCAGTCACCTTGACCCAGACAAAGGCTGACCAACATCCTACCTGACTTTGAGGCCATGCCAGCGGCAGGAAGAAGCGAAGGAAAGAAAGAAAGAAAGAAAGAAAGAAGAAAGAGTGTTTTTGTGAGGGCAGACGTGGAGTCTTCCTGTGTGTGTGTGTGTGTGTGTGTGTGTGTGTGTGTGTGTGTGTGTGTGCGTGTGCGTGTGTGTGTGTTTGTGAGGGCAGACCTGGGAGTCTTCCAGAGGTAACAGAATGAAATAACAGGATCTTTAATACGACTTGCTTTCCTTGACCTCACATCAAAAGGCGGCCATTAGTTCATTTCAAGTTGACGACAAAGGGCTAAACTCCTACCCAGAGTTCCACCAGTTTCAGCACCAATGACTATAAAGATGATATCAACAACTCACAATTCCAACATGTCAACATATGAAGTGGAAAAATATCAATGACAAACATGAAGATGTATTGGCAACACTTAATTTGAATGGCCCAAAGTTGATCCTCAGCTGTCCGTTTAATAAAATGTGACTTGCTTATTTGGTGCATCTCTACAGCCTACCATGATGTAACCCTAACCCTGAACTTAGCTGAACCCTAACGTACATTTTAAACCTAACCCAAACCTAAACTCACCCTAATTCTAACATGAACCCCAATCTTAACACTAGCCCAGACGTTGCATGTTTATAGACAGCTTTTCACACAATTATGACTCTTACCCCAATCTTAACACTAGCCCAGACGTTGCATGTTTATAGACAGCTTTTCACACAATTATGACTCTAAGTGACAAATTATAGTCACTTAATTTGAATTTGAGTATCAAAATGCTACTATCCAAATAGTCTCGCTTGCCAGACTATCTGTGTCACGCAGGAGAGAGTCTGGCTCATTATATCCACATTACTGATGATTATTGATCAAAAATCTCATTGTGTCAATATTTTGTGAAAGCACCAATTAGCCACCCCTACAATATTCTTGCATTATCGATATTGAGGTTTTTGGTCAAAAATATTGTGATATTTGATTTTGTCCATATTGCCCAGTCCTCCTGAATAGAGAGTAAAGGAATAGGAAACTTGTTGACCTGGGAAATCTCACTACTATAATAAGCGGAGGGGTGCACAGCCGCTCAGCTGCTCAGGCGAGCACATGAAGCGTGTGAGGCACGCTAGAAATGAGCGCACGAAGCGCACAATATTTCTACTGTGAATAATGATTAACGGGCCCCATCCACTCGATACCACAAGTCTCACAGTCATGTCCTAATAGTGTAATGACACATAATTGTTAATGACTGTGAAGTTGACTATTCCACACCACAAATACCTCTACTTTAGGGTTACTAACTATAGACAACTAGGGATGGGGCCGATCCGATCCAACATCGGTATCGGGTGCCGATACCGACATAATTCACGGATCGGAATCGGATTGGATTTTCTTTCTTTTTTTTTGCAATTCCAGCACAGGCGCTGGCCGTAATTTGCCCATGTATAATAGTATCCTTCTTTGCCTTGTATATTTTCTTAATTGTGTCTGCTTTTTGCAAGGTATATTTAAAAAAAGAATATCGGTATCGGAATAATATCGGTATTGGCAGATATCCAAATTCAGGTATCGGAATCGGATCGGAAGTGAAAAATGTGGATCGGTGCATCCCTATAAACAAAACAGCGGAGCTGCAAGTTGAAAACAAACATAGACCAAGCTGGTGCTGCTAGAGTATATTCATAAAGAATCAACATTGCACATTATTATACATGCTGTGGCTATAGTGTATGAGGCCACTGTGGTTGTTCCAGTTGGTTCATTAGATTCTATTCTTCAAAGATTCCTTCCATCCTTCTCATGGATGTGTTGTATTTTGAACATGAAGAAAGGCGGTTTTCCTCTTTTCACCCCAGCTGGAAACACACCTGCTTAACATTGTATTTTTTTTTGCGACGTTTCAAAAGCAAACAGAAAATGGGAACGGAAGCATTGCTAATGTGACAATGATTGTGTTTGTGCTCCCTGCTCTAACCTGCTTAGCAGGCCTGGCTTTGGTTGAAACCAGTGGGTCGTCGCAGTAAAACAATCCTAGCAGAATACTGGACAGATACTGGACAGATACTGGACAGTGCAATAAACACGCTGTGACCACAGCACGCAGCAGCAACATGCGCTGGCTCGCTAACGGCTCCGTCGCTCCACAGCAGCTGCAGCGGAGGAATGTACTTTGCTTGTTGATAGTTTGTTTTTCTTGGAGGCTGAGAGTGGGAACCTTTGGCCACAGGGAAGAAGGATAAAGTCATTAAACGGGACGACTGGAGACAGAGGAGAGGATTCTGACTGCTACACTCAGGGACTTATCCAGGGTTAAAGGTATCTGCTACACTCAGGGACTTATCCAGGGTTCAAGGTATCTGCTACACTCAGGGACTTATCCAGGGTTCAAGGTATCTGCTACACTCAGGGACTTATCCAGGGTTCAAGGTATCTGCTACACTCAGGGACTTATCCAGGGTTAAAGGTATCTGCTACACTCAGGGACTTATCCAGGGTTCAAGGTATCTGCTACACTCAGGGACTTATCCAGGGTTCAAGGTATCTGCTACACTCAGGGACTTATCCAGGGTTCAAGGTATCTGCTACACTCAGGGATTTATCCAGGGTTAAACGATGGCTTTACTAATAATCAACCCGCTTTGTATCATTAATACTCTCAGTAATATAAGCACATGGGCAGTGTTTACCTTCTCTCTCTGTTTTCCTCACAGAGATCTCCCATTTCCTCCTCTGGCAAAGTGCTCCGTTGTGAGACGCGGAATCTGCTCCGAGGGCGGCTGTTATTGTTCATTTTTATTTTTTAAGTATGCGCACATCCACAGAGAATCACATCGAGATAGGGATGCCACGGGGTCGACATTTTCCCACCGGGTAATAAACACGTGACAGCACCGGTGTTACCGGTTACACCGTAAAAAAGAAAAAGAAAAAAAAAAAACTCCAGCTCCTCAGCAGTCCTCACGGTCCAGATTTTTTATTTAACTGCTCTCAGTCCGACACACCCGTCAAGATAGTCACCAATGCAAGCGTGGTAGGGATGTCAGGTTAACCACAGAGAATAGTTTGGAGCGGTTACGTTTGTCGGTCTATAAATTAGGCTACTTTGCACACAGTCCTTTCTACCCCATGTTTCTCCCCCAGTCAGTCAGCCCCTCCCATCCCTGCTGCTGCGCGCTGTTGTGAGCGCTGTCTGTCAGCCTCACATAACGTTAAACACTGGGGACAGATCTCCTGTCTGTCAGCCTCACATAACATTAAACACTGAGGACATATCTCCTGTCTGTCAGCCTCACATAACATTAAACACTGAGGAGAGATCTCCTGTCTGTCAGCCTCACATAACATTAAACACTGAGGACAGATCTCCTGTCTGTCAGCCTCATATAACATTAAACACTGAGGACAGATCTCCTGTCTGTCAGCCTCACATAACATTAAACACTGAGGACAGATCTCCTGTCTGTCAGCCTCATATAACATTAAACACTGAGGACAGATCTCCTGTCTGTCAGCCTCACATAACATTAAACACTGAGGACAGATCTCCTGTCTGTCAGCCTCACATAACATTAAACACTGAGGACAGATCTCCTGTCTGTCAGCCTCACATAACATTAAACACTGAGGACAGATCTCCTGTCTGTCAGCCTCACATAACATTAAACACTGGAGACAGATCTGCTGTCTGTCAGCCTCACATAACATTAAACACTGAGGACAGATCTCCTGTCTGTCAGCCTCACATAACATTAAACACTGAGGACAGATCTCCTGTCTGTCAGCCTCACATAACATTAAACACTGGGGACAGATCTCCTGTCTGTCTGCCTCACATAACATTAAACACTGGGGACAGATCTCCTGTCTGTCAGCCTCACATAACATTAAACACTGAGGACAGATCTGTCTGTCAGCCTCACATAACATTAAACACTGAGGACAGATCTCCTGTCTGTCAGCCTCACATAACATTAAACACTGAGGACAGATCTCCTGTCTGTCAGCCTCATAACATTAAACACTGGGGACAGATCTCCTGTCTGTCAGTCTCACATAACATTAAACACTGGGGACAGATCTCCTGTCTGTCAGCCTCACATAACATTAAACACTGAGGACAGATCTGTCTGTCAGCCTCATAACATTAAACACTGAGGACAGATCTCCTGTCTGTCAGCCTCACATAACATTAAACACTGAGGACAGATCTCCTGTCTGTCAGCCTCATAACATTAAACACTGAGGACAGATCTCCTGTCTGTCAGCCTCACATAACATTAAACACTGAGGACAGATCTCCTGTCTGTCAGCCTCACATAACATTAAACACTGAGGACAGATCTCCTGTCTGTCAGCCTCACATAACGTTAAACACTGAGGACAGATCTCCTGTCTGTCTGCCTCACATAACATTAAACACTGGGGACAGATCTCCTGTCTGTCAACCTCACATAACGTTAAACACTGAGGACAGATCTCCTGTCTGTCAGCCTCACATAACATTAAACACTGAGGACAGATCTCCTGTCTGTCAGCCTCACATAACATTAAACACTGAGGACATATCTCCTGTCTGTCAGCCTCACATAACATTAAACACTGGGGACAGATCTCCTCCTGGAGAAAAGAAACTAACGTCATTAGCCACAAATCTGGGGATTTCTTTCTGGCCATGGGATTAACGTGACCAGCAAGCAGTAGTCTCTTAAAACAGACTGTCTCATCTACATCCGGCGAATGCAGCTAAACAGTCTGTACGTTACACCCCCAGAACATGCACAAGGGAGTTGGGAAAAAAAACCTTCAGACTGGAAGGAAGTTCGACGGAATCCGACCAATCACGACACGTGAGTCCACGGAAAAAAATTCTGATTGGACTAATGAGCGGAAGACCCGCCTTAAAAAAAATCTGATTGGACTAATGAGCGGAAGACCCGCCTTTCTGCTTCCCATTCCGGTTGGCGCATGCTTCTCCCCCACGAATTACAGACGGTATAGCGGAAGCATTTGAAAATTGCGGAAGCCAACTCGTCTGTTCTAAGAGACTAAGCAAGCAGCAGTAAGCCAGGCAATGACGATAGCTGAGTAGCATCAGCATGTGCTTTTATCACAGCTAAGTTATCAGTGCTAACTATTACCATCAATGTTAGCGGAAGTTTAGCTAACATATTAGCATCAATGCTAACGGAGATTCAGCTCTGTTAAAACCACATTTCCAGAGATGGCAGTGGCAAGAGAATACACACAGGCTTAGATAAGCGTCTTACCTACATGTGTATGAGGGGGGATTGTGTTCACAACATGTACAACTAACGTTACTTGCTGGTCTGTCTAACCAGAGATATGATGAACTCAGACAGCCAGGATAGGAGGGAGCGCTGGTAATATACACCAGCGCAGCTGAGCGCATGCTGAAACTGGCACCAGCGCGTGGAGTTGAAGGTGGTACCGGTGGGCATGTTATGTAATCGGTGTATGCCTCACCACCGTGTAACACCTAATATCGCGGAAAGCCTAGATCGAGAGCCTTAATGACTCGCAGCTGGTGAGGGTGGAGTTTCTGCGAGCAGATAATTATCTGTGAGGAAAACAGAGAGAGAAGGTAAACACTGGCCATGTGCTTATATTACTGAGATGATATATGATACAAAGTGGGTAAAGCCATCCTTTAATGGGACACATACATACATGGTGCTCGAGGCCAATGCTCAGATCTATTGGTTTGAATCTGAACCACCAGTGGTTCACACCAATCAGCGTCCAATCACCAGAGGTTTGCTGGCTGCTCTGCTCATTTTGATGTACAACAAAAAGTTGAAACAAAGGATGTAAGAGATCTTTTGGGGGCAAATAGCCTTTTCCAGGGTTGCAGGATTGATTGGCACCGTGCATGACAACCAAAATGGCCACCTCGGTGCCGGTAGACCACACATGGGCAAAATGCAGGCCCATGGGGCCGGACACGGCCCCTGGACCATCTCAATCCGGCCCCCAACGTCCTCAAATAAAAGCAAAACAACCCCCCAAAACTCAATAAAGGGCAGAATTATGTTAATAAATCTCATCTGCTACAGTCATTGGATTTGTATCACTATTATTTCAGGAGATTAATGAGAAATTACCAATAACAGCGAGGGAGAGGGTTAAAAATAGGGAGACTCTGGCCCTCTGGAAACAAATGTTGCCCACCCCTGTGATAGACGAATCATATGTCAGTATTTCTTAACAACAGGAAGAGGGCGCTGTTCTTCCAGCACAAACGGAGTGGGATTGATTTAAATTGTTTATTGTTGTTCGTCAATTTACATATGGATTTTCTTTGGGTGGTGGTTTCTGCTGTGGCCGAGTGGAGCAGTAGAGTAGCAGAGTCTAATATGGTGCGTGTGTCTACTGAGGGGTTGGGGGAGGTGGAGGGGGGGGGGGTGTAGCCCAGCAGCAGGGGGGGGGGGGGGGGGGGTGTAGCCCAGCAGCAGGAATGCCCACAGAAAGTTGGTGGTGGGGTTTGTTTGATTTCTAACCCAGGACATTCTCTGATGGCAGAGATCAAAGTGGGACGCATGCTGCGTGAAATGCAGATTGACTTAGGTGTGTGTGTGTGTGTGTGTGTGTGTGTGTGTGTGTGTGTGTGTGTGTGTGTGTGTGTGTGTGAGAGAGAGAGAGAGTCAGTCTTTTTCAGGGTGTGGGGGAGAAAGGGGGAGAGAGAATGAGACAGTCAGCAGTCTTTTTGGGGCGGTGGGGTGAGAGAGGGAGAGAGAGAGAGAGTCAGCAGTCTTTTTTGGGGTGTGGGGGAGAGAGGGGAGAGAGAGAGTCAGTCTTTTTGGGGGTGTGGGGGGGGGGGAGAGTCAGTCTTTTTTTGGGTGGGGGGGGAGAGAGGGGGAGAGAGAGAGTCAGTCAGTCTTTTTAGGGGTGTGGGGAGAGAGAGGGGGGAGAGGGGGAGAGAGAGAGTCAGTCTTTTTGGGGGTGTGGGGGGAGAGAGGGGAGAGACAGAGTCAGTCTTTTTGGGGGTGTGGGGAGAGAGAGAGAGAGTCAGTCTTTTTGGGGGTGTGGGGGGAGAGAGTCAGTCATTTTGGGGTGTGGGGGGAGAGAGAGAGTCAGTCTTTTTGGGGGTGTGGGGAGAGAGGGGAGAGAGAGAGTCAGTCTTTTTGGGGGTGTGGGCAGAGAGGGGGGAGAGAGAGTCAGTCAGTCTTTTTAGGGGTGTGGGGAGAGAGGGGGGAGAGAGAGTCAGTCTTTTTGGGGGTGTGGCGGGAGAGAGGGGAGAGAGAGTCAGTCTTTTTGGGGTGTGGGGGGAGAGAGGGGGAGAGAGAGTCAGTCAGTCTTTTTAGGGGTGTGGGGGGAGAGAGTCAGTCTTTTTAGGGGTGTGGGGGGAGAGAGGGAGAGAGAGCGAGAGAGCACCCATTCCCTGCCTCCTTGTGGGGTAACTGCATTTCCTGTAGTGATGCTTAGGGGGGGTGGGATTTAAATGTAAGGCTTGAGCCTTACACCTAATATCCAGCTCTAAACATCCTCATACTTGCTGTCTTTCTGTTCAACAACATTTATCATTTTGATAAATTACATTCTTAAAGGTCATTACTGACTTCTTTAGCTCAAAGCTAGTTTTTGGATGAGAGAGTTATCACGTCGCCCATTAGCTTACAGCACGCATAAAAGTAGGCATAACTGGAACATGAATACAAACAAAGAGGTAAGTTTGCTGACATGAAATCTAACCATGCTTTAGCCTTCACTGTGTGGGGCACGGTAGTACAGTGGCAGTGCTGTCGCCTCACAGCTAGAAGGTCCTGGATTCGATTCCCGCCTGGGACGCTGTGGACGCTGAGGGTGTGTCCCCCTCATGTCCTCAGTGCCTACTGCCCAGGTGGGCTATCTCATTGAAAGGGCCTTTCTGTGTGGAGTTTGCATGTTCTCCCTGTGCTCCCCTGGGGTTCCTCCATATATAACCCCCCACTAAAAACATGCAGAAGATCATCATCTGACCAGCGGCGGTTGGAAGAAGTTGGTCCCCGGGCGTTTCACTGCAGCTGCTCCTGACCTGAACCATGGAGGACGAGCCAGGATGGGTCAAACATGGAGGTGCCTCCAAAGCACGTGTGTGTGTGTGGATGCCACGGTGTTTGTGACAAAATAAAGATGGGGTTTGTCCGTCCGGTTTAATCTTAAAACAAGGGTTTAGGGTTAATTTCACATGACAGGAAATTGCCAGCAGACTTAGCGTCTAGACTCAACAAAGTCCAACATGTTTACTGTGAGCACTATATTAAGACGCATGGTGATTTCAGGGGTTTACCTTCAAAACAACCGCAGGCAAAGAGAGAGGAACACATCTCGCCCGAACACAGACCACTGGAAACAACAACAATACCCAACAAGACGGTCATGAATGTGGTTTAGAAAAGCATCTGAAGGAAGAGAAACTACTCAATCTGTACAAGATGTCTCAGTCACAGTACATCTCACTTAGCTTGTATTCATGCTCTCATGCTCTGTGGCTCAAATAAGGAGCCACCAAACAAGCAGAACATCACACAGCTTGTTCAAGTGCTAATAGAAGACCACAGGGATGATGGCTTTTTGTAGGCTTACCCATAAGTCCCTGCACTTCCTGGTTCCATGTGGAAAATAACATGGGATTTTTGGATGGAAATCTCGGTTAAATGGATGAAATAAGGTCTGTAGTTAACAAAAGTTTATGAAACAGTGAACTTTGTGTTCAGCAAGAATTGCATCCCCACCATATTTTGGAGCTGTTTTTAACTTCAGTCTTGTGACTGCAATTGTCGTGCATTTACATTTTTTTTTAAATGTTCATTAATGTACACCTGTCCCCTATCGAACAAATAAATAAATTGAAATTGAAATTGAAACTTAAAAACAGGGAGGTCACGTCTACCCAAACAATTATATAATTTTTAAACAGTGACGTTTCTGTATAAACCATTACAATATGCTCACATGAGGTGGGGATGTGTATGGCGGTGGGGGTTCAAAACTCGGTAACACCTGGACCCTTGCGCATGGCGGACTGCTATAGACCCTTTTCACGGGGGTCATTTTGTGTCGAAAAGGCAAAATAAACACAGGTGCAAGCAAAACACTAATGAGGGTTTCCAAATTCCAATCATGGAAGTTGGAAACCCTCATTGTGTTTTGCTTGCACCTGTGTTTAACCTGCCTTTTCGGCACAAAATGGCCCCCGTGAGAAGGGTCTATCGTCGTGCAGAGACGATAGTATAAGGCAGGCGCAAACAGGTGCTCAAAGCGCACAAAGCGCATAGCGCCTGTACCAAGATAGAGCCCTATATCTCTTTCCTCTCGGTACATCCGCCTCTCAATTTGTTTAATTAATCCAGTTGTTTTGGGCGAAAGTCTGGGAATGTTTGGGGAACTGGCTCGGAGTAGTATTACCAGTGTCACCATGCAAGGCTGTGTCTATTAGCAGAAAGAACACAAACACAAAGAATATCAAATGCAAACTTCTCTGTAATTATGGTGGGAACCACTACTGCCGCCAGAGTCATATTTAAATTTTGGAAATAAATAAAAAATGCGGGAGTTGCGTGAATGGGGCGATACAATGACAAAAACAGCCTCATACGAGTTAATCCTCGATACGATGAATAGTGCAACAGGAGGAAGGAGGCACCACCAGCACCTTGGGTTGATCTTTGGAACTATATTAAGCTGACAGACTCATAATATGTCCTGGGATTCCCTTCTTATCCATTTGTTTATTTATTTCCAAGTGCTTTTTTTTTTTTTTTTTTTTGCCTAGATGTATGCCAGAATTATTATTTGCACTGTACACCAGAACTGCACTTCCATGTACCATAC
>NC_139630.1:19546158-19578658 GCF_964638095.1 Poromitra crassiceps
ACACATGCGTGCGTGTCTCGTACTCCCATTGGAAGCACTGGACCTTCTCCAGAGTCCTTTGTGCACTGAGGACCCTGAACACATACAGACAGTGATTAGAAAAGACTTGATGTTCTCAGGGTCTTTGAGGGGCTCTGGGAGTGTGTATGCATGTGACATGCCTGTGTGGATTACTATGTGTGTGTTTCTGTGCACATTTGACATTTGTGGGTGTTTGTATATATGTGCTTGTAGGTTTGCATGTGTGTATGTGTATACTTGTATGTGTCATATGCGTGTGTGCATGTGTGTCTGGGTCTATGCATGTATTGGTGTGTTTGTGAGTGTGTGTATTTCTGTGTTTCTGTGTGTGTGTGTGTGTGTGTGCGTGCATGCATGTGTGTGTGTATGTATGTGTTTCTACAGGAAACACTGACATAGATACATACATACATACAGTACATGTACATGTATAGAGTCAATGTGCACATGTATACTTGTGTTTTTTGAGCAGGGGGTTCAACCCGGGGGAGCACGGGGAGAACATGCAAACTCCACACAGAAAGGCCCTTTTGACGATCCCACCTGGGCAGTAGGTACTGAGGACATGGGGATGGTGACACACCATCAGCGCCCACAGCGTCCCAGGCGGGAATCAAACCCAGGACCTTCTTGCTTTGAGGCGACAGCGCTATCACTGCGTGTATTTATGCGTGCATGTGTTTTTATGTGTGGGCTCTATGTGTGTGCAATGCATATGTGTGTCTGTTTGTGTAGGCTATGTGTGTGTGTGTGTGTGTGTGTGTGTTTTTGTGCATATCTGTGTGTGTATCGTATCCTGTGTAAGTCAAGTCAAGTAGACATGTCAGTAAACGATACTGGCATGTCTCAGAGGACTTTACAGAGAATGTGACTAGCTAATTAATAATCAATAAACAGAATTGAACAGCTTATATGACGCTATAAAAAACCCTGCATGGCAAAAGAGAAGAGACAGAAGAGAGAAGAGAGAGACGTTTAAGAGTCCCCCGTTGCCAGGCGCTGTGTGAGTGAGGGAGGGAGGGAGGGTTTTCTCAACCGTGTCAAACGTAAACTCACCAAAATCACAGGCGACCTCAGCTCGAGCACATAACATCCTTATTGTTTTCATACGGGTGTGGTGGAGGGCCTCTAAAGTTCGCCTTTAAAGTTGTTAGGAGTGGCGCTTTGTGGTGTCAAATTTACCCTCTGAAAGTTTTTCTATGGACAAACTTAGCCAGACACATATGGTCTCCATTCCTGTCAGTTTTTATATCTTCTATCGTGTTATCATAGAGGACCTGATTTCTTAAATAACCTCAAAGGAGCTAGGGAAATTTAAAGCTTGTGGTTGTGCTAAACTTATCATTATTATAACGTCTGGTGTGTGGATGTCCTCTGCCTCGCCCGTGTCCCACACTCCTAATAATAGCCTGACTAGGATGTTTCTATGGGAGAAAGACACTGCACCTCGACAATAGAGATATCTTCATGAGAAGACACTGTACCTCGACAATAGAGATATCTTCATGAGAAGACACTGTACCTCAACAATAGAGATATCTTCATGAGAAGACACTGCACCTCAAAAATAGAGATATCTTCATGAGAAGACACTGTACCTCAACAATAGATATATCGTCATGAGAAGACACTGCACCTCAACAATAGATATCGTCATGAGAAGACACTGCACCTCAACAATAGATATCGTCATGAGAAGACACTGCACCTCAACAATAGATATCTTCATGAGAAGACACTGTACCTCAACAATAGATATCTTCATGAGAAGACACTGCACCTCAACAATAGAGATATCTTCATGAGAAGACACTGCACCTCAACAATAGATATATCCTCATGAGAAGACACTGCACCTCAACAATAGAGATATCTTCATGAGAAGACACTGCACCTCAACAATAGATATCTTCATGAGAAGACACTGTACCTCAACAATAGATATATCCTCATGAGAAGACACTGCACCTCAACAATAGAGATATCTTCATGAGAAGACACTGCACCTCAACAATAGAGATATATTCATGAGAAGACACTGCACCTCAACAATAGATATCTTCATGAGAAGACACTGTACCTCAACAATAGATATATCCTCATGAGAAGACACTGCACCTCAACAATAGATATCTTCATGAGAAGACACTGCACCTCAACAATAGATATATCCTCATGAGAAGACACTGCACCTCATCAATAGAGATATCCTCATGAGAAGACACTGTACCTCAACAATAGATATATCCTCATGAGAAGACACTGCACCTCAACAATAGAGATATCTTCATGAGAAGACACTGTACCTCAACAATAGAGATATATTCATGAGAAGACACTGCACCTCAACAATAGAGATATCTTCATGAGAAGACACTGCACCTCAACAATAGATATCTTCATGAGAAGACACTGTACCTCAACAATAGAGATATCTTCATGAGAAGACACTGTACCTCAACAATAGAGATATATTCATGAGAAGACACTGCTCCTCAACAATAGAGATATCTTCATGAGAAGACACTGCACCTCAACAATAGATATCTTCATGAGAAGACACTGTACCTCAACAATAGATATATCCTCATGAGAAGACACTGCACCTCAACAATAGATATCTTCATGAGAAGACACTGTACCTCAACAATAGATATCTTCATGAGAAGACACTGCACCTCAACAATAGAGATATCCTCATGAGAAGACACTGTACCTCAACAATAGATATATCCTCATGAGAAGACACTGCACCTCAACAATAGAGATATCTTCATGAGAAGACACTGTACCTCAACAATAGAGATATATTCATGAGAAGACACTGCACCTCAACAATAGAGATATCTTCATGAGAAGACACTGCACCTCAACAATAGATATCTTCATGAGAAGACACTGTACCTCAACAATAGAGATATCTTCATGAGAAGACACTGCACCTCAACAATAGAGATATCCTCATGAGAAGACACTGCACCTCAACAATAGATATATTCATGAGAAGACACTACACCTCAACAATAGACATCTTCATGAGAAGACACTGCACCTCAACAATAGATATCTTCATGAGAAGACACTGTACCTCAACAATAGATATCTTCATGAGAAGACACTGCACCTCAACAATAGATATATTCATGAGAAGACACTGTACCTCAACAATAGATATCTTCATGAGAAGACACTACCTCAACAATAGATATCTTCATGAGAAGACATTGCACCTCAACAATAGAGATATCCTCATGAGAAGACACTACACCTCAACAATAGATATATTCGTGAGAAGACACTGTACCTCAACAATAGATATATTCATGAGAAGACACTGCACCTCAACAATAGAGATATCTTCATGAGAAGACACTGCACCTCAACAATAGATATATCCTCACGAGAAGACACTGTACCTCAACAATAGAGATATCTTCATGAGAAGACACTGTACCTCAACAATAGATATATCCTCATGAGAAGACACTGCACCTCAACAATAGAGATATCCTCATGAGAAGACACTGCACCTCAACAATAGAGATATCTTCATGAGAAGACACTGCACCTCAACAATAGATATATCCTCACGAGAAGACACTGCACCTCAACAATAGAGATCCTCATGAGAAGACACTGCACCTCAACAATAGAGATATCTAGCCTGGGTAAACCGAGCCTCCACGTGACCTCTATCTGTGCTATCAGTCACAAGACTGTGACTGATACTTGTGACTGATAGCACATAGATAGAGGTCACGTGGAGGCTGGGTTTACCCAGGCTAAGAGATATCTTCATGAGAAGTACTCGACACAAACTCCACAGGAGATCCTCAAAAAGGAGTCAAAGGCAGCACATCCAACAAATAAGCTATGGCAAAATGTATTTCAGCTATACTGTAGGTATAGGCTAAAGGACCATTTTTCTCTACATTCTAAGTAACATTAGCCTGAAACTCTAAAAAGAGCAAGGGGTAAGAGAGGTGGATGCCTAGCATTCTGCTGAAAACGCGATATAGCCGAACAAACCTACATGTATCTAGGTTAGCTCGCTAGCCTATCTGACAATCCAAGTTCGTGGATTCCTTATGGTCATCAGTGAAGATTATTATTATTTTTTTTTTACCAGAGTTCCTCCTTTACCATTCAAATTTGCCAGTTAGCTAACTTATGCTCTGAAAAACTGGCATTAAGTCAACCAAGTAAAATTCCAATCTTCTTTCATCAGAGCCAAAATATTATATTTCTGTTACAGGTCAAACATGATACATAACACACAAAATACTAAAAACAACAACGACAACGACAATGACAACAACAACAACAGCGTAACTTCAAAGAGAACACTGAAACAAAAAATGGCAATGAAGAAAGATTAAAACAAATATATATCATTCTTTTTTAATAATAATGAACGCAAGACTAAAACAAAGAGGCTACAAACAAGTGAGACCAAAATAACACAAGCTGTTTCAAAGCCCAGAGACCGCACCAACCAACCAAAGACATGACAGTTGGTGGTTCAGCTTGCCAGTAACATACAGTACCATACAGTAACATACAGTAACATACAGTACAATACAGTAACATACCTATCAATGTAGCATACAGTACCATACAGTAACATAAGGTACCATACAGCAACATACAGTACTATACAGTAACATACAGTACCTATTGTGACGGTCCGTTACATATGTTACGGCCCGCTACCCTCTCTCTCATAGATATGGCGGTATTAGTTATGATATGACGTACATAGTCTTGGCTGTGTTTGGCTGTCATTGATGAGGGGGGGGTTGGCTCAGGAAGTGAGGTTACGGGAAAGGATATAACATACCCGGAAGCCGCGATCGGGAGCTTGTTCAAGTGTCCAGACTGAAGAAGGGAGACAGGCTCCTGCGGGCGCATCCCCATTTACGTTTCCTTTATATCAGTATTATCTATGTTATCCTTAATGTCGTGTGTAGCGTCTTTATGAATAGGATGGTGTCTCGAATCTGAACACCATCCACACCTCCTCGGCTGAGCTGTCGGGAGAAGGCCGACGCCACACCGGGGCCCAAGGGTGGCAGTCCCCAGGTGAGCTATACCTCAGCCTCTTAATGACAGCCATGTCTTTCCATGTTGTGGGATTCGGTGATGTATGTTGCCCCTAGACCGAGCTTGTTAGAATTGGGTTGTCGAGTCCGCAACATTTGGGGGCTCGTCCGCGGCTTGAGCTAATGTTAGCCGCGTTGTTAACGTACTAGGCTATGCTAATGCTAACGGATACAGCTATTGGCTAACGTTATTTACTTTTGGGTGTACGTGCACTATCGAGGCTTCGTGAGAAGTGGATAAAGTCCCGCCGTATGTCCGACGCTTATGTTATTAGGTTATGTTCGGTTATGGGACGTTTCTAAATTTGGCGATTAGTGCATGTAGGCTTGCGCCTGTCTTATTCGGTTCAAACATTAACGCGACTTCAGTAATCTTGCTCACCACTGAACGTTCAGTGCCGCTCTGGGATCCGAGCAGATGGAATTCAGTGCAAATATAATAAAACAATTTGATAAACTGAGTGATGCTATCATTCAAGAAAATAAATTTAGTTCTGCTGTTGGGACCTGTATGCTAGTATGATAGTCAGTGTATAGGTGCTAGTGGATCAAGTTATAAATTGATCTGCTAACAGAGAGCTAGCTTCGGAGCTTTATGATTAGTGAGGTGAAGGCTGGGTTGAATTCGGCCCGCTAGAAGTTCACACTGCCAGGCCTTAGGCTATAGCATATAGGAGTGTGAAGTTCAAAAAACGGATTAGCTGTGGCGCTGGATCCTGACTAATCGCAAAACTCTAGAAAATTAAATAGCGACAGGGTGAGCTAGTTTTAGCTAAAATTGTAAGTGTGTGACTGCTGCCTTTAACATGGAGGATGTACGTAGGATGACAAAGGAGCAGTTCAACAAGCTGAAGCTGGAGGAGTTGAAAGTAGTGGCTGAACAGGAGGGAGTCATCTTGGAAGAAGGACTGAATAGGAACGAAATTCGCTTGCGGATAATTGCAGACCTAGAGTTAAAGGAGATTTGGGATGAGGTGAAGCAGCAGAAAATCGCGAGAGAAAAGGAGGAGCGTGACGAGGCCCGAACACGGGAAAGGGAGGAGCGAGAAGACACTCGACGGCGTGTTGAGCGAGAAGAAGAATGAGCCTTTCAAAGAGAAAAGGAAGAGAGGGACCGTGGTGAGGCCGATAAAGACAGAGAGTTACAGAGAGAGAAGGAGGCCCAGGACAGGTTGCTTCAGAAAGAGCTAGCCACGATGGAGAGGAAAAAGGTTTTGGATGTGGAGCATCAGGCTGCACAGAGATTTGATATTGGTAGGGCTCGGAGCTTTATGCCACAGTTTGATGAGGCGGCAGCTGATGTGTTTTTCGAGGTGTTCGAGAAAGTGGCGAAGGAGCTTCACTGGCCGGATGATAAGTGGCCACTGTTGATACAGAGTGTTCTTGTGGGCAAAGCCCAGAGGGCCGTAGCCGCTCTCGACACACGCGCAGGGCTGGAATATCCAGCATTGAGGAAGGCCGTGCTGGAGGCCTATGGTAGCGTTCCGGAAGCATATCGCCGCCAATTTCGTGAACTGAGACGGCAGAAGGAGGAGTCCTATCTGGACCTGTGGCGGAAGCAGGAAATTCTGTTCGATCGGTGGGTTAACTCATGTCAGGCCCTTACTATCCAGCAGCTGAGGGATTTAATGCTCCTGGAACAATTCAAACTCAGTGTTCCCAGAGAGCTGGAGGTCTATCTGAACGAGCGTGAGTTAGTGAGCCCACGACGTGCGGCCGAGCTGGCTGATGGCTATGAAGTAGCTCATGCTGGGAGGCCGAGTGGACCCATCGGGAGAAAGCGGCCCCCTGAGGAGCCATTTGAGGGAAGTTACCTGCAGAGGAGGCCAGGGGAGAGTAATGTGCGGTATTCTCCGATGGGAGAGAGGGGCCCTCCATTTCCCCCGTATAATGTACGGCAGCCTAGATCAGATGGCTTATCTCCAACCTTTGGACGGCGTTCTGCTGACCGGATGGAGATTCGGTGTTACCACTGTGATAAAGTAGGTCACAAGAAGGACCAGTGCCCGAACTGGAAACCAGTGGGGCTTGTGGACCTGAGGCAGGATCGGTCGAGAGACCTTCGGGGCTATGAGGGTTTTATCTCACACGGGACCTTAGCAGAGTCAGAACAGCACCATATGAGGGGTGGCTCCGAAGTACAGATTACGATACTTAGGGACACTGGAGCCACGCAGACGTTGCTCCGAAAGGGCGTGATGGAGTTGTCCGAGTCCACTTTCACGGGGCAGTTCGCTATTGTGCAAGGTGTGTGTGGTGGTTCGGAGAGGGTGCCCCTCCATTGCGTGTATTTGGACTCCAAGATAATGCATGGATATGTGACTGTGGCAGAGCTACAAGCTTTTCCCTTTGGCACTATTGATTTGGTCCTGGGCAATGATTCAGCCGGGATGAGAGTTTTCCCTGACCCCTGCGACCTACCTCCTGTGGGTTCCCTAGAAAGAGAACAGCTCGAGGGACAATACCCGGAGCTGTTCCCAGTGGCCGTGGTCACCCGAGCTCAGGCCAAGGTGAAGGCTACCGTGGGCGTGGAGCTGGATGCTCTGCCTGAGGACGGAGAAATCGGGATAGACAAGTTGTTTGCAGAACCTGAGGGAAACGCGGCGGTGGCTGTTGAAGGTCGAGATGGTAAGGCAGAAGCCAGTGAGTTGCCCCCAGCTCCGGCGGGACCCGAGGCGTTACTCCTCAACCGTCAGACCCTGGTGGGAGAGCAGGAGGGGGATCCGTCCCTGGGTCATGCGTGGGAAGTGGCGACCAGTGCTAGGGAAGCGGATGAGTGTGCCACTGGGTATTTTGTAAAAGAAGGCATTCTTTTTCGGAAATGGAGGCCTTCGAGATGGCCTGCGGATATAGAGGGGGGCATGTTAGAGCAAGTAGTGCTGCCTTCGCAGTATCGACAGGAGGTGATGCGCCTAGCTCACGACTCTGTGCTTGGTGGTCATTTAGCGGCCGGGAAAACCGGTGAGAGGATCAAACGCCATTTTTTCTGGCCAGGTATAGGGGGGGATGTCCGCCGATTCTGTCGGGCGTGCCCTACATGCCAGGTAGTTGGGAAGCAGGGGAGGCTCCCACCTGTGGCGCCCTTGCAGCCGTTACCGATACAAACGGAGCCGTTCGCACACATTATGATAGACTGTGTGGGGCCGCTACCAAAGTCGAAGCGGGGGAACGAGTACTTGCTGACCATCATAGATGTAGCCACCCGGTATCCGGAAGCTATTCCCCTACGGAGTATACGGGCCAAGGTGATCATTGAGCACCTCCAGAGGTTCTTCGCGTGGGCTGGGGTGCCGCGCACCATCCAGTCAGATAGAGGAACCAATTTTACTTCATCACTGTTTAAACAAATAATGACGGAGTGGGGCATCACACCCAAGTACTCTTCCGCCTACCATCCTCAGTCGCAGGGAGCTATAGAGCGATTTCACAGTACCCTCAAGGACATGATACGAACATTTGTGGAGGCGCAGAAGAAGGAGTGGGATGAGGCCATCCCATTTCTCCTGTTTGCCATTCGCGAGGCTCCTTCCGAGTCCTTGGGGTTCAGTCCATTTGAGCTTATCTTCGGCCATGAGGTGAGGGGCCCATTAGGTATGTTTAAAGAGATGGCCGTGGAACCGACGGAGCCTGGTGATGTGTTGCAGTACGTCTCGACTTTCCGTGCCCGACTAAGATCAGCGTGCGATGTGGCCGGGAGGAACCTGGCCGGGGCAAAGGCCCGGATGAAGGCCGGTTATGATAGGAAGGCCCTGAGGCGATCTTTTGACGCAGGGGATATGGTTTTGCTGGCTGTTCCCGAGCCGCGGGATCCCTTAGGACCTGGCTTTATGGGCCCATATCGTGTGTTGCGGAAGGTTGGGGAGCTGTCCTATGTCCTGAGTACACCGGAGAGGCGGAGGAAGACCAGGCTCTGTCACATAAACCTCCTGAAGGAATATGTAGAGCGGGAGGTTGTGGTCGGTTGTGCGGTGGTGCAGTCGGATGAGGGGGGCGACGGGGATGACCCGGAGATGTCCGAGCCTCCCCCCGAGGTTATTAGTGCTCGGCTGTACAATTCCCAGGCTCGAGCTGAGTTGGAGGGAGCTTTGGGTCACCTGACAGGAGTGCAGCGGCGGGATGTTCTGGAATTAATAGATTCTCACCCATGTCTGAGTAGTGATGTCCCGGGGAGGACCAATCGGGCGGTGCATGACGTTGACGTGGGTGGAACGGGACCCATAAAGCAGCATCCGTACCGGTACCCCCCGAGGAAGAAGCAGGTGATACAGGCTGAGATTGACTACATGTTGGAGATCGGAGTTATTGAACCGGCCGACAGCGCCTGGAGCTCGCCGGTGGTGCTGGTGGCACAGGAGGAGAGGGCGGATCGCTTTTGTGTCGACTATAGAAAGTTAAATCAGGTGACTAAGGCGGACGCCTATCCTATCCCCCTGTTAGAGGACTGTATCGACCAGGTGGGCCAGGCGAGGTATGTGACCAAGATTGACCTCCTCAAGGGGTACTTCCAGGTGCCGCTGACGAGGCGAGCAAGTGAAGCTTCAACCTTTGCGACTCACGATGGTCTGTATCGCTTTCTGGTCATGCCGTTTGGGATGAAGAACGCCCCTGCAACGTTTCAGCGTTTGATGAATACGATCACTAGGGGGCTGGGGAACACCGTGACGTATATCGATGACGTGGTAACGTTTAGCATGACCTGGGAGGAGCATGTTCGCCAAGTGAGGGAGCTGTTTGAGCGTCTGGCTGAAGCCGGTCTGGTGGTTAATTTAAAGAAATGTGAGTTTGGGAAAGGAAAGGTAACCTATCTGGGATACCAGGTTGGGTGTGGTACTGTGCTACCTCGGGAGGCAAAGGTGAAAGCCATCTTGGAATTTCCTGTTCCCCAGACCCGGTCGCAGCTCCGGCGGTTTCTTGGGATGTGCGGATTTTACAGCCGGTTCGTGAACCAGTATGCCCACATCACAGAGCCTTTGACCAACCTCTTAGGTGAGAAGGTGCGTTGGGTTTGGGGAATGAAATGTCATGATGCGATTAAGCAGATCAAGGGGGTCTTGGCCAGCTCGCCGATACTTAAAGCGCCGGATTTCCACCAGTCGTTCAGTCTGGCAGTGGATGCTTCAGATGTGGGAATAGGGGCCGTGTTGCTCCAGATGGAGGAAGGGGTGGAGAAGCCGGTTGCCTATTTTTCCAAGAAGCTTAAGAAGCATCAACGGGCGTACTCAACGATTGAGAAAGAGGCTTTGGCCTTGGTGTTGGCCGTTCAACATTTTGAGATTTATGTCGCTGGTAGTGAGCAGGTGTTGGTGTACTCCGACCATAATCCTTTAGTTTTCCTAGCGAGGTTCCGTACTGCTAATGCCCGAGTGTTTCGTTGGAGTCTGACTTTGCAGCCGTACAACTTGGTGGTTAAGCACATTTCTGGCAAAGACAATAAGATTGCAGATGCCCTGTCTCGAGGGTGAAGGACACTATACTAAGAATTGGACACTGTTAATTAAATGTGATTCTTCCCCATCTAGGGGAAGGTGGGGGGGGAATCATTTGAGTTTAAAATATCTTGAGGATATAGTTTTCCTCTAGAGGATGATTGAATAATCATGTATAGGTACGAAATGTTTATGTAAATTTCGTCAAGGTTACGAGTTTAGAAAGCGGGAGAGAAAAACAACAAAAATAGAAGCGTAAACTCGGAAACCGTGTTTTTTTAGAAGTGTTTATTGATAAGTGTTGTGACGCATTGTTTTTTTTTGTCTTTTCTCTTTTTCTAAGGGAGGGGGTATGTGACGGTCCGTTACATATGTTACGGCCCGCTACCCTCTCTCTCATAGATATGGCGGTATTAGTTATGATATGACGTACATAGTCTTGGCTGTGTTTGGCTGTCATTGATGAGGGGGGGGTTGGCTCAGGAAGTGAGGTTACGGGAAAGGATATAACATACCCGGAAGCCGCGATCGGGAGCTTGTTCAAGTGTCCAGACTGAAGAAGGGAGACAGGCTCCTGCGGGCGCATCCCCATTTACGTTTCCTTTATATCAGTATTATCTATGTTATCCTTAATGTCGTGTGTAGCGTCTTTATGAATAGGATGGTGTCTCGAATCTGAACACCATCCACACCTCCTCGGCTGAGCTGTCGGGAGAAGGCCGACGCCACACCGGGGCCCAAGGGTGGCAGTCCCCAGGTGAGCTATACCTCAGCCTCTTAATGACAGCCATGTCTTTCCATGTTGTGGGATTCGGTGATGTATGTTGCCCCTAGACCGAGCTTGTTAGAATTGGGTTGTCGAGTCCGCAACACTATCAATGTAGCATACAGTACCATACAGTAACATACAGTACCTATCAATGTAGCATACAGTACCATACAGTAACATACAGCACTCTCCCAGTGCTCTCCCTTCCTTGCACCCTCCCACCCTCGTTCCCCCTGCACCCTCCCACCTCTCCTTCTCTGTTCTCTCCTCCTCTCCCCCTGCACTCCTTCCCCTGCATACTCCCACCTCTCCTTCTCTGTTCTCTCCTCCTCTCTGTCCTCTCTGGGGGGGGATGTGGGGGAGGGGGGGGCGGAGAGGTCTCCCCACCTCCTCCCTCCCTCACGCTCCCCCTGCTTCTCTACCCTGGCTCTCCCTCCCCTGCACCCCCATCTCTCCTTCTCTCCTCCTCCACATTCCTATTTTCTCCCCACCTCCCCCCTCTCCTCCGTCTATATTGCTCATTCTCTCCCCACCTCCTCCCTCCCCCTGCTCTCTTCTCCCCCACACCTCCCCTCCCTTCCCCTCTCCTGCTCTCTCCTCTTGCTCCTTCCCCGCCTCCTATACCCTCCCCACCCCATCACTCTCTCACATTCCCCCTGCTATTCTCCCTTCTCCTGCGCTCTCCTCTGCTCTCCCCTCATTCCTATATTTTCTATATTATCAATTGTTCAAATGTTATCTTTATTCTGTATATTCATGTTACTGTTGTGTCAGCTAGAATTAGCTAGACATACTTTCTGTGAAGCCCTCTGAGACATGCTTGTGAATTAGGGCTATATAAATAAACTTGACTTGACTTGACTTGAGTACCTATCAATGTAGCATACAGTACCATACAGTAACATACAGTACCTATCAATGTAGCATACAGTACCATACAGTAACATACAGTACCTATCAATGTAGCATACAGTACCATACAGTAACATACAGTACCTATCAATGTAGCATACAGTACCATACAGTAACATACAGTACTATACAGTAACATACAGTAACATACAGTAACATAGAGTACTATACAGTAACATACCTATCAATGTAGCATACAGTACCATACAGTACTATACAGTACCTATCAATGTAGCATACAGTACTATACAGTAACATACAGTAACATACAGTAACATAGAGTACTATACAGTAACATACCTATCAATGTAGCATACAGTACCATACAGTACTATACAGTAGCTATCAATGTAGCATACAGTACTATACAGTAACATACAGTAACATACAGTAACATAGAGTACTATACAGTAACATACATATCAATGTAGCATACAGTACCATACAGTAACATACAGTACTATACAGTAACATACAGTACCTATCAATGTAGCATACAGTACCATACAGTAACATACAGTACTATACAGTAACATACAGTACCTATCAATGTAGCATACAGTACCATACAGTAACATACAGTAACATACAGTAACATACAGTACTATACAGTAACATACAGTAACATACAGTACCATACAGTACCATACAGTAACATACAGTACCTATCAATGTAGCATACAGTAACCTACAGTAACATACAGTACTATACAGTAACATACAGTACTATACAGTAACATACAGTAACATACAGTACAATACAGTAACATACAGTACTATACAGTAACATACAGTAACATACAGTAACATACAGTACTATACAGTAACATACAGTAACATACAGTACTATACAGTAACATACAGTAACATACAGTAACATACAGTAACATACAGTACTATACAGTAACATACAGTAACATACAGTAACATACAGTAACATACAGTACTATACAGTACTATACAGTAACATACAGTAACATACAGTAACATACAGTAACATACAGTACAACACAGTAACATACAGTAACATCCAGTAACATACAGTAACATACAGTAACCTACAGTAACATACAGTACTATACAGTAACATACAGTACTATACAGTAACATACAGTAACATACAGTAACATACAGTAACATACAGTACTATACAGTACTATACAGTAACATACAGTAACATACAGTAACATACAGTAACATACAGTAACCTACAGTAACATACAGTACTATACAGTAACATACAGTAACATACAGTAACATACGGTAACATACAGTAACATACAGTAACATACGGTACTATACAGTAACATACAGTAACATACAGTAACATACAGTAACATACGGTACTATACAGTAACATACAGTAACATACAGTAACATACAGTAACATACAGTAACATACAGTACTATACAGTAACATACAGTAACATACAGTAACCTACAGTAACATACAGTAACATACAGTACTATACAGTAACATACAGTAGCATACAGTAACACACAGTACTATACAGTACTATACAGTAACATACAGTAACCTACAGTAACATACAGTAACATACAGTACTATACAGTAACATACAGTAACATACAGTAACATACAGTAACATACAGTACTATACAGTAACATACAGTAACATACAGTACCATACAGTAACATACAGTAACATACAGTACTATACAGTACTATACAGTAACATACAGTAACATACAGTACTATACAGTACTATACAGTAACATACAGTACCATGGAGTACGTATCAATGACAGACAGAAACTCTGGTTAGAAGGTTTAATGGCCTAAAGGAAGAATTACAAACCTGCAGTCATGTTTTCCACTAATTAACTTGCTGAGGAAAACAACATGGTAAACGTGTGGGCTGCATGTTAGTGGCAACATGCGTGTTTGCTCTGGCTGGAAAACATGACTCAAATGCACCTATATGTTAAAGTGAGGCATGCAGAGCACGCTCTAAATTCTCTTGCATGTGGTGAGAAATGCGCCCATAAAGCCAGCGAACGTAATTGGTTGATGTCCCCCGTCGTAACTGTAAAATACTACAGGTGTCTGTTAAATGTAAGTGAAAGCCGTAACTGTAAAATACTACAGGTGTCTGTTAAATGTAAGTGAAATGCGTTTCATGGGTTTACAATTGGCAGGTGGGTGGAAAAGGAGTTTATTTGAAAGTGAGGCTGTATATGAGGCCTTTTCCGCATTCCATTTTCACTGGGAACTAGGAATTTCCCAGTTGAATGAACATCACTCCAACCGTATTCCAGTAAAACAGTCAAAACCAGCCAGTTAGCTCTAGCCAAGCAAGCCATTGTTTGAAATACCAGTTGATCACAACGCATTTTGCGGTGTTTTGCACATACAAATGCTGTAGCAACATGTCCACAGATAGAACTTAGACAGTGCTGTGTACGACTGATTTAATGAAACACAAATAAGACAGAAGTAATAATAATCAGTGTATAGAGAACCACAGAGATGACATATTTTTGTAGGCTTAACCAGAAATCGCTGCCATGTTGGGTCGTCACGGGAAAAGTGAATGGGGTTTTAGAATGGGGATTTCACTTAAATGCATGAAATAAGGCCTGAAATAATAAATTTTATTTAACATTTTCTGAAAAACATTTAAGCTAAATCCCGATTTAAAAAAAACCCATTCACTTTTCTCATTCCTGCGGGACTCTATTACTACAGCTTTCACTGTTGATGGGGGAGCTGCCATCTTGGATTTTGAGGTGGTGGTTGGTGAGGTTCCCCCGAGTTTCGGAGTAGGAAACATGAGTCCAGGTGATGTCACGTTCCCCAGTTCCCAGTGCAAATGGAACGCGGAACTTGTCAGGACAGAGAAACGCCAAGGTATTCTATCAACCTTAAAGGAAGGGTTTAAGTAAAAAAAAACAGTTCAGGATTCAATAGGAATCGTTCAAAATGATCCAAATCCATTGGAATTGTGCCCATTTTCCAGTCACGTCTAAACAATCTCGAGTTTTCGGTCATAGGATCACAAAAGTAGCATACAGTACACTAGTGATGCGCGGGTCATCCAGAACCCGCCGGGTCCCACGGGCTGGCCCGCCCCGCAGGCGGTCTGGGTTGGCAAATTAGGAAAATATCGCGGGTGCGGGCGGGGCAGGCTCAGAACGTGACAAAGCAACATTATTAAATAATTTAGAGCAGTGAAACACGCAGAGTAACCCTTCATTAAGACGTGAACTCTCTCTCACACGTAGCCTACACACAGTCAGTCTGAAGCCGTCTGCACCTGCTGAACTCTCTATAGCCTACATGGTGGAGTAAAGAAACGCTTCAAATGAGGTAGCCTATGTGCTCTCAAAACAAACATTTTAGAAGGATTATTCGCTGTAATTATTATTTGAAGTGTCCATAAAACAAATCCGACCAAAGATTTTTTCTGTGGACTCGACTGTGAGCTATTTGTCAACTTTACTGCAACGTGACCAATTGAGAGCGCATGAGGTAATTAAAAGAAATGGGAAAGAATAAGAAGTGTTTCTGTAGACTACCTCTACCTGCTACCTCCATTTGAAGACCTTGGATTAACTGAAGAAAGACCGATAATAGCTGAGTTTGTAACGCTGACGAAGCAGAAAGAAATTAACGACATGAAAGCAGTTGTTGTGCACCGGTGTCTGTGAGAGAGAGAAAGAGAGAGGGGGGGGGCAGAGACGGAGTTTGGACACCTTGGAGAGCTCTGCTGCACTCCTCCTGAGTCTGGAGACATATTACATTAAATTGGCCGTTGTGGGCTGCTGGGTTGGGTTGGGCATTTTCAGATATTTTAACGGGCCGGGCGGTGCAGTCTGGCTCCAATGACGGGTTTGGTTGGTGCGGGCGTTAAAAAACCCAGACCCGCGCATCACTACAGGACACCCATCCTCCCATCTCTTGCATGGTCATTAGAATCTATTCAATCACAAGTTGACAACTGACAGCTGGATAAGACCACTAGATATCCGACTAGTACTAAAAAAAAACGTGGATACCGAAATTGTGTTTCCCGACAGTTCAGTGTTTTCTATTGGAACCTCCTCCCTTCCTGAACACCCAGGCACTTATCAAGCCAACTTCCCTGCAAAGAGCCACACAGTACATTGGCCAATCTCTGACTAATACAGTAGGTGCGTTTGTTGGACGTTTCACACAAACCTGTTATTCCGAGAACTGTCTCCAGATGCAGGGCTGAGGTATTTGCAGCAGTGCCATGGTCAAAAACAACCCAACCCAAAAAACAAGGCTTCACACAGAGAAGGAGGTTTCTTCAGGATTCTTTGATTAGGGACTTCTATACAGATCATATGGTATAGAGGATCTTATCTAAAGTGGTGCTTTACAGCAGGGCTTCTCAAACTGTTTCACCTCAAGGACCACTAAACTGACACAAAGTACACTTGAATTAGAATTAGAGTGAAAGTAAATTACTTCCCTTTTTGCTGGGGCCCCCCTTTAACCCCCTCAAGGAGCCCTGGGGGTCCTCAGACCTCACTTTGAGAACACTGCTTTAGAGGATCTTTCTAAAGTGCTTCTTTACAGCAGTGCTTCTGCTTCTCAACCTTTTTGAGCCGCGACCGCCCCAAAAAACTTTAGGCTGGGGTTCCCCCCTCCCACTGCTGCCCAACAAATGTCAATGTAATTTCACTCACTCACTGAAATCTGTTTATATATATATAAAGAAAAAAATATATATATAAAAAAAATATATATATAAAAATATATATATCTCTATATATATCAGAGGAGGTTTTTCCAGTGAGGCATAGGAGGATGGTCCTCCTCTATTAGATTGGTGATTTTATATAAAAAAAAATATTATCATTTTTTATTTTTATTTTTATATTTTTCATTTTTCATTTTTCATTTTTCATTTTTCATTTTTCATTTTTCATTTTTTTTTAATAATAAAATATCAATCAAATGTGTTTTTTCTTATGTGCAGATGCTCATTTTTTCATTCATTATATTCTTATATGCTTAAAATGCTTCAACAACAGTGACCTGAACTGAACTGAATTGAGCTCCATGCAGAGAGTCACTCTGGCCCTGCTCCCAGCGTGCGGTAGGCAGATAAAAAAACATTCGCCCTGTGGGCGTTTATTTATTTGGTAATTTATCTAATGAAAAATATGATTGGTTGAAAAACACTTGCAAATCACAGAGAACACGTGAGAGTGATGTGTTTTCCAACCAATCCGATTGAGCTGGAAGTGATTACGCCCTTAGCCCGGTGAAACCAGGTGGAATCTAATTGGTTGTTGGTTGGATAGATTGCTGACATTGATTGACATTGTATTGTCCACTGCCTGGTCTCTGACGCTGAATGAAGTAGGAAGTGAAATCCAATGCCTGTGATGACCTGACAGGAAGGATTTACGACTTTTACTGAGACAGTAAATGGTAAATGGTCTGCATTTATATAGCGCTTTTATCCAAAGCACTTTACAATCAGTAGGTAGTCTACATTCACCCATTCATACACCGATGGCGGCAGGCTGCCACGCAGGGTGCCTACACACCATCGGGAGCAATTTGGGGTTAAGTGTCTTGCCCAAGGACACAACGACAGCAGCTGGGAGGGAGCGGGGATCGAACCGCCAACCCTTGCGTCATTGGCCGACCCGCTCTACCTCCTGAGCTCGGCTTTAGCAGCATATAATATTTCCCTCTTATTTTTATTTACTTTTTTATCAATCAGTAAGTGTTCACAAGCGAGACAGTCGTTGCATTGGATTACCACCCAAAACGAGTTTCGAGTTGCGTGAGACTTGAGCTGCGCCATACTGGGCTTTTTGCAATCTCAGAAAACTGGAATATATGCAACGTCTCGACTGCAGCGTTTCCACTACAGACAGCATGGATATTCAAGTAAGTCAATTGATTTCAAGTTATCCGAGCCTTCTATTAAATTCGGCGTGGAAATGGTTCACCGAGCAGCGCTATTTTTGTCGTATTGAAGTTTCATCCTGTAATTTTTTATACTAAAACCCGCAACCTTAAATTCACACATTTTTTAACTGAATTTGCCCTGTAAATCAATGGCTGACAGCGAGCTCAATTTTAAAGCTTGAATGGTGATCTTTATACCATATGAAAGTAGAAGAAATAAGGAATCGATTGGGATGAAGCATGTCAACCTAGGATGTCGGGAAGGGGGGGTAAATAACGCTCCAAAGTTGATGAATTGGAATGTAACTAAACGAGTATGTTGATGCAGCAGCACTGTGCAGGGGAAAACACACTCTCGTTCCAGATGCAATAAAGTGTAATTTAACGCTATTTGACAACAGTTTCGGCCATAGACTTTGTCAAGTATCATACAAACAGTGCAAGACAGCCATCATAAAGACAGGTGGGCTGATTGAATGGACAAAACCTGTCTTGTGAAAGCACACCTGAGTGTGATTACAATGACATCATAGGATCAGTCATGCAGTAATAGGCTACATTTTCGGTACTGACGCAGATTAATCAAAACATTGATGTCACAGGTAGGCTGTATACCATAATATATCATGAATCTATGTGAATAAATTATATAAATAGTAATCACAGCCTAATGCATAGAGATAAATCCTGAAACCTTCTCGCAACAGTTCTAGCCTAAGCCAGTGGTTTTCAAAGTGGGGTCCCCAGCAAAAAGGGGGGATAATCTATTTTCACTATAATTCCATGCCATCCATAAGTACCACAATCTAAGATAGTGTAGAAGTGAGTAACTAGGCTAATTATAACCATAACAGCACAAATAATTGACAAAAATCTCGAAATAAATATACAGTATTTACTCTGGGAAATGAAATAATGAGAAAAGGAACAATTATTGATGGTTAAAACTGAATAATGACATCACAACAGTCTAATCCTAATGCTAATTTAAAATGAGATTTGGGCGTTTTGGGCAAAAGAGAAAAAAAAAACGCCCAAATTTTTTTGATTGTTTGATTGTTTCCAATCTCACCAGCTGCCACTGATATATATATATATATATATATATATATATATCTATATATCTATATATATATAGGGCAGGTTATTCCTAAGGCGTGGCGTAGAGCAGGGGGAATCTTCATTCCTAAAGAAAGGGACTCGTTAGAGATAAGTCAGTTTAGACCTATCAGTCTACTTAATGTTGAAGGGAAGGTTTTCTTTAGTGTTGTGGCACAGAGGCTGTCTAGTTATCTAGAAAAGAATAGGCTAATAGATACTTCGGTGCAAAAGGCTGGAATTCCCGGCTTCTCCGGGTGCTTAGAGCACACCAGCATGATCTGGCACCAAATCCAGTCAGCTAAGCGTGAGAAGAGAGACCTGCATGTAGTATTCTTGGACCTGGCTAATGCTTTCGGGTCAGTGCCGCATAGTCTGTTATGGGAGGCCTTTGATTTCTTTAGAGTGCCAGGTAGTATAAAGAGCTTAGTTAAAGCCTACTTCTTAGATATTCAACTCTGCTTTACCACAGCAGAGTACACTACAGCTTGGCAGCAGCTGGAGATAGGCATTATGGCAGGGTGTACAATTTCCCCATTAGCTTTTACCATGGCAATGGAGATCATTATTAGGGCTTCAAAATGGGTAGTGGGTGGAGAAAGGCTGCAGGGAGGGCTGCGGCTCCCTCCAATTAGGGCATACATGGATGACATGACGACTATGACGTCAACCGCTCCATGTACTAGCAGATTGTTGGATAAGTTAAATAGTAATCTGCAGTGGGCTAGAATGAAAGTGAAGCCAAGTAAGTCCAGGAGTATTTCAATCATTAAAGGGAGGGTAGTAGGTAAGAAGTTTGTTATAAATGATGAGGTGGTGCCTACAGTATTAGAGAAACCAGTCAAGAGTTTGGGAAGATGGTATGATGCAAGTCTCAGTGATAAGGGACAGTTTGAGGAGGTGAGGCAGGAAATGATTCAAGGTATTTCAAGTATAGACAAGTCAGGGCTCCCAGGAAAGTTAAAGTTGTGGTGTTTGCAGTTTGGATTGTTGCCTCGGTTGATGTGGCCACTGACAGTGTATGAGGTTCCCCTTTCAAAGGTAGAAAAGCTAGAAAGGATGATTAACTCATTCATTAGAAAATGGCTCGGAGTCCCACGCTGCCTAAGCAGTGTAGCCTTATATGGGAAAGGCATATTGGAATTGCCATTATCTAGCCTGACAGAGGAGTTCAAGTGTGCTAAGGTTAGACTGGAAATGACTCTGACTCAGTCAAAGGATCCAGTGGTTAGGAGTGTAGCGCCCACAGTTAAAACAGGGAGGAAGTGGAACCCAAAGGAGGCAGTACAGCAAGCACAGTCAGCTCTTAGACACAGGGATATCATAGGTCAGGTGCAGCATGGGCGTGGAGGCTTAGGGTTGTGCATAGGGAAACCTGTGTGGAACAAGGCATCAGTAATAGAAAAGAGGAAGATGGTAGTTGAAGAAGTACATAGGCAAGAGGAGGCAGTAAGATGTACTAAGGCAGTGTCGCAGGCAAAGCAAGGGCAGTGGGTGAACTGGGAGAGTGTAGAGAAGAGAAAGTTGAAGTGGAGAGAGTTGTGGAGCATGGAGGCCAGCAGAATTAGATTTATTCTAGGGGCTACTTATGATGTGCTGCCATCTCCCCAGAACTTAAATCAGTGGTTGGGCGAGGATGGTGCCTGCCCGTTGTGTTCTAGTGTATGTACATTGAGGCATATACTGTCAGGGTGTAAGGTCAGTCTCTCCCAGGGGCGATACACCTGGCGTCACAACCAGGTGTTGAAATGTTTGGCAGCTGCAGTTGAGGAAAAGCGGCTAGAAGTAAATTCTCTAGTTGCTAGCAAAGAGACTAGACAGATCAAATTTGTACGTGAGGGAGAAAAGATTAGACCAATTAAGGTCAGGCACAAGTTAGGGCAGCTAAGTGTAGGTGGAGCCTGGGAAATGAGGGTTGACTTGAATGAACAGCTAGTCATCCCAGCATATATAGTTAGCACCCGGCTACGTCCGGACTTGTTACTGTGGTCTGAGGTAGAGAAGAGAGTTTATTTTATCGAACTCACAGTCCCGTGGGAAGATCGAGTTGAGGAGGCTTATGAGCGCAAGAAAGCTAGGTATGCTGAAATGGCAGCAGAGGCAGAGCAGCGAGGTTGGAGGGCTCGAGTGCGGCCTGTAGAGGTGGGCTGCCGTGGTTTTGTGGCAAAGTCCGTTATTGCCTTACTAACTGAGTTGGGCATTCGGGGACGGAGCCTGAAACTTGCGGTTAGCAACATGTCTCAGGCAGCAGAACGAGCAAGTGAATGGCTGTGGATAAGGAGGAAACATGCTAGCTGGGGAGCTCGCTAAGGTCAGATTGATTGTTTGTTGTTGGTCATGATTAACGGTCCGCATCAACAGGGCTGAATCATTGACGGTGGTGGTGTAGTTAGGGATTGTTTGTTGTTGGTCATGATTAACGGTCCGCATCAACAGGGCTGAATCATTGACAGTGGTGGTGTAGTTAGGGATTGTTTGTTGTTGGTCATGATTAACGGTCCGCATCAACAGGGCTGAATCATTGACAGTGGTGGTGTAGTCAGGAATGTCATACCGAACCGACCTGGATAGCTAGGCTTAGATAGTGAGGTAATATGCAGTTGTGCGGTGGTAGCATGGAGGGGGGTGTTTCCAGGACGCTGGATTACACCGTTAAGCCTTCTTGAGGTGTCGTGGGCCTAACTTAACGAAACGTCGGTGAAGGAAGGTGCCCACTTGAAAACCCCAATGACATGCTTCATACTGCTGTTGGCTAGGGTAGGTAACTGGTGATTTGTGTCTTGTTTATTAGTTTGTTAGCCTGTTAGCTTGTTTTATTCTGGATTGGGCTTCTAAATGTGTTTTTCCTCGGATTTTGGCACAAGGGATAGTAACATCTTGTCCTGTGTATTAATTAATACTAAAGCTAGCTTAGGCTAGTGACTGTTGTGAATAGTGCAGCTGACAACTAGGGAAAGACCTAGTGACAGCATGGAAAGACAGCTGACAGGAGGGATTAGACCCCATCGGGGCTGCAATGGGTTAGCTGCTCATTGTGGCAGTAGCCAAGGCCAATAGGCCATTGGTTACACCCAAACTTGCTACGAAACAGAATTATGAAAAAACACCCCTAGAGTCTGCGAGAGCGGGGGCGGAAGATGACTCACCTATGGTTGACACGGTTATTGACTCTGGAACGGACTTGACTATGAGTAGGGAAAACATGTCAGTGGAAGCCACTAGTTCAGATGTAGATGGAAAGAAGCGTCAGGTTTGCTTGTGTGGCTGGCAGAAGGTAACAACTTTGAGGGGCCTTAGAATCCATCAAGGCAGGAAGAGGTGCTTGGTAGAGGGAACACAGGGACCCCGCATTGATAATTATTTCTTAAGAAGTTTATCAAGTCAGTCGGGTGAAGTCCAGCGACAGGAAGTAACCCACAGCTCGCAGGACATCAGCACCCCTGATGTTGAGGCAGGTCCTAGCACCGAGGAAAGCAGAGAGGCCAGCCAGCCAAAAAGGGAGAAGATTAGCGGTCAGAAGCCTAGAGTTAAGTGGCCAGGTGCAGCGGAAAGTAGGAAGTGGGAAGATATCAATAGTGATTTGGTTAGGATGTTAGAGAAGCTTAAAGGAACTGCTGAGAGTAAGTTGGATAAAATGGGAGATTGTATTTATGATTATGGTAAGGAAAGGTTTGGCGTCTTTGAGAAAAGGAAGAAACTAGAGGGTGAGGTAGTTAAATCTAGGCGCCAACAAGAGATAGATAGACTTATCCAGGAGAGAAGACAGCTTAAGAGGCAGTGGAGGAAAGCTACAGAGGTTGAGAAGGAAGGCATTGATTGCTTGCAGTCAGATGTGAGGGATCGGTTGGCAGTTTTAAGAAGAGCAGAGAGCATTAGGAAAAATAGGAAAAAGAAAGAGAGAGCTAGAATAGCATTCTATAAGGATCCATTTAGATTTGTGAAGTCATTGTTTAGTAAGGAAAAGAATGGTAGCCTTATGGTACCTAAGCAGAAGCTTGAGGAATATTTGGAGGAGGTTCACAAAGATAGGGAAAGGTTTAGAGAGATGACAGTCCCAGCTGATATTCCACCTATTGGTGAAATAGAGAGCCAGTGTGATGATAGCCCACCAAGGTGGAAAGAAGTTCAAGAAGTAGTGAGACGTGCAAGGGCCTCTTCAGCCCCGGGTCCTAATGGAGTCCCCTACCGGCTGTATAAGAGTGCTCCAGATGTGTTGCAGTTTCTATGGAAGCTGATGAAGGTAGTCTGGAAGAAGCAGGTTATTCCTAAGGCGTGGCGTAGAGCAGGGGGAATCTTCATTCCTAAAGAAAGGGACTCGTTAGAGATAAGTCAGTTTAGACCTATCAGTCTACTTAATGTTGAAGGGAAGGTTTTCTTTAGTGTTGTGGCACAGAGGCTGTCTAGTTATCTAGAAAAGAATAGGCTAATAGATACTTCGGTGCAAAAGGCTGGAATTCCCGGCTTCTCCGGGTGCTTAGAGCACACCAGCATGATCTGGCACCAAATCCAGTCAGCTAAGCGTGAGAAGAGAGACCTGCATGTAGTATTCTTGGACCTGGCTAATGCTTTCGGGTCAGTGCCGCATAGTCTGTTATGGGAGGCCTTTGATTTCTTTAGAGTGCCAGGTAGTATAAAGAGCTTAGTTAAAGCCTACTTCTTAGATATTCAACTCTGCTTTACCACAGCAGAGTACACTACAGCTTGGCAGCAGCTGGAGATAGGCATTATGGCAGGGTGTACAATTTCCCCATTAGCTTTTACCATGGCAATGGAGATCATTATTAGGGCTTCAAAATGGGTAGTGGGTGGAGAAAGGCTGCAGGGAGGGCTGCGGCTCCCTCCAATTAGGGCATACATGGATGACATGACGACTATGACGTCAACCGCTCCATGTACTAGCAGATTGTTGGATAAGTTAAATAGTAATCTGCAGTGGGCTAGAATGAAAGTGAAGCCAAGTAAGTCCAGGAGTATTTCAATCATTAAAGGGAGGGTAGTAGGTAAGAAGTTTGTTATAAATGATGAGGTGGTGCCTACAGTATTAGAGAAACCAGTCAAGAGTTTGGGAAGATGGTATGATGCAAGTCTCAGTGATAAGGGACAGTTTGAGGAGGTGAGGCAGGAAATGATTCAAGGTATTTCAAGTATAGACAAGTCAGGGCTCCCAGGAAAGTTAAAGTTGTGGTGTTTGCAGTTTGGATTGTTGCCTCGGTTGATGTGGCCACTGACAGTGTATGAGGTTCCCCTTTCAAAGGTAGAAAAGCTAGAAAGGATGATTAACTCATTCATTAGAAAATGGCTCGGAGTCCCACGCTGCCTAAGCAGTGTAGCCTTATATGGGAAAGGCATATTGGAATTGCCATTATCTAGCCTGACAGAGGAGTTCAAGTGTGCTAAGGTTAGACTGGAAATGACTCTGACTCAGTCAAAGGATCCAGTGGTTAGGAGTGTAGCGCCCACAGTTAAAACAGGGAGGAAGTGGAACCCAAAGGAGGCAGTACAGCAAGCACAGTCAGCTCTTAGACACAGGGATATCATAGGTCAGGTGCAGCATGGGCGTGGAGGCTTAGGGTTGTGCATAGGGAAACCTGTGTGGAACAAGGCATCAGTAATAGAAAAGAGGAAGATGGTAGTTGAAGAAGTACATAGGCAAGAGGAGGCAGTAAGATGTACTAAGGCAGTGTCGCAGGCAAAGCAAGGGCAGTGGGTGAACTGGGAGAGTGTAGAGAAGAGAAAGTTGAAGTGGAGAGAGTTGTGGAGCATGGAGGCCAGCAGAATTAGATTTATTCTAGGGGCTACTTATGATGTGCTGCCATCTCCCCAGAACTTAAATCAGTGGTTGGGCGAGGATGGTGCCTGCCCGTTGTGTTCTAGTGTATGTACATTGAGGCATATACTGTCAGGGTGTAAGGTCAGTCTCTCCCAGGGGCGATACACCTGGCGTCACAACCAGGTGTTGAAATGTTTGGCAGCTGCAGTTGAGGAAAAGCGGCTAGAAGTAAATTCTCTAGTTGCTAGCAAAGAGACTAGACAGATCAAATTTGTACGTGAGGGAGAAAAGATTAGACCAATTAAGGTCAGGCACAAGTTAGGGCAGCTAAGTGTAGGTGGAGCCTGGGAAATGAGGGTTGACTTGAATGAACAGCTAGTCATCCCAGCATATATAGTTAGCACCCGGCTACGTCCGGACTTGTTACTGTGGTCTGAGGTAGAGAAGAGAGTTTATTTTATCGAACTCACAGTCCCGTGGGAAGATCGAGTTGAGGAGGCTTATGAGCGCAAGAAAGCTAGGTATGCTGAAATGGCAGCAGAGGCAGAGCAGCGAGGTTGGAGGGCTCGAGTGCGGCCTGTAGAGGTGGGCTGCCGTGGTTTTGTGGCAAAGTCCGTTATTGCCTTACTAACTGAGTTGGGCATTCGGGGACGGAGCCTGAAACTTGCGGTTAGCAACATGTCTCAGGCAGCAGAACGAGCAAGTGAATGGCTGTGGATAAGGAGGAAACATGCTAGCTGGGGAGCTCGCTAAGGTCAGATTGATTGTTTGTTGTTGGTCATGATTAACGGTCCGCATCAACAGGGCTGAATCATTGACGGTGGTGGTGTAGTTAGGGATTGTTTGTTGTTGGTCATGATTAACGGTCCGCATCAACAGGGCTGAATCATTGACAGTGGTGGTGTAGTTAGGGATTGTTTGTTGTTGGTCATGATTAACGGTCCGCATCAACAGGGCTGAATCATTGACAGTGGTGGTGTAGTCAGGAATGTCATACCGAACCGACCTGGATAGCTAGGCTTAGATAGTGAGGTAATATGCAGTTGTGCGGTGGTAGCATGGAGGGGGGTGTTTCCAGGACGCTGGATTACACCGTTAAGCCTTCTTGAGGTGTCGTGGGCCTAACTTAACGAAACGTCGGTGAAGGAAGGTGCCCACTTGAAAACCCCAATGACATGCTTCATACTGCTGTTGGCTAGGGTAGGTAACTGGTGATTTGTGTCTTGTTTATTAGTTTGTTAGCCTGTTAGCTTGTTTTATTCTGGATTGGGCTTCTAAATGTGTTTTTCCTCGGATTTTGGCACAAGGGATAGTAACATCTTGTCCTGTGTATTAATTAATATATATCGAAAGGGAGTCGGGTTCAGATCCCCGAATCTGGAGTGGCGGAGATAGGCGCCGCGAGGCGTCCAGTGCGGTAACGCAAGCGATCCCGGAGAAGCTGGCGGGAGCCCCGGGGAGAGTTCTAATATATATATATATATATATATATATCTGTTATATATATCTCTGTTATATATATATCTGTTTATATATAGTTTATATGTAGCTTTATAATACATTAAATCATTGGGATGGTAGATTTAATCATCATGGGATATTTTATTATTATTATCATTTTTGATTATGATTATGATTATGATCCCGCAGCCCTGGAAAATAATCTTGCGACTCCCCGGGGGGGTCCCGCCCCCCCAGGTTGAGAACCACTGCTTTACAGCACAATAAATGTCCCGTGTAGAACTATAGTGTAGTACTATATTGGAGTACTATCCTATAAAATGGTTCTTTACAGTACCAACATGGCTTCCACTATGGTACGAGCTAAAAGAACAATTATCCGGTCCTGTATAGAACCTTTTTTTCTTAGAATGTGTGCGCTTTTTGCAAGAGTCAACATGCATATAGAGCAGAATAGAGAGTAATGCAGCGTATAAGTGAAATCATATGTACACAGCAAAATCCCTAGTGTTAAAAGTGCTGTGTCAAAATTGTTAGACACTTTGGGAGTTATTTTAACAACAGTGGAGTAAAATACCCCCTAGTGTTGGAGTACATTTCATCAGTTAGCTTTTAATTTACACTGGGAAGCCCTGCCCACCTTCTGCTACTCTCCACATTGCAGGACCGCCATTTTCTTCCACGCAAAAGCACAGAAGACCTTGGTAAGTTAATTCCCTAAACACATTATTTGGCATTTAAACAGAAGCAGCATGTTAGAATAACTTAATGTTGTTGCTCACCATACTTCAGTTGGTTTTGTATCTTAAAATTCCGAATTTCAACGGGCTAACTAACTAGTATGAGTTGTGCAGCTTAAATGTGCGCGGGCAGCAAGCTAACGCTAGTGTTAGCTAATTAGCGTCAGCTAACCTTAACACTAACATCAAACTGGACAATATCAGCAAGAGGTAACCTAATGTAAATGTTGTTGGCTGAGTTATTGTATTATTTATGTAACGTCCACTGAGTCCAGTAATGTTATAGGGTGCAAAATGGACCTTTTTTGTCCACCCCGGCCTAGCATTAGGCTACCTGGCTGACTAGCGCTAGCAGCAGTAGTCTTTTACTTTGAAAATTGCTGAGTCGTATTCTACATGTTTCCTCAACGTTATGAGTCAGCAATCACATTATTTCAAGGATTAAAATGATTTTGCATCCAAGGCAGCCTGCCTATAATTATTTTCGTGTCTATATTGTAGCCTAGTGGGGTGACGTAGGGATACACCACTAGTGTGGTCACTGACGTAGCGGGTGGGCTGATCCAGCCGGAGAAGAGTCTGTGATTAGGTGAATAAGAAGCACCTGTTGGCGTTCCGCGGCTGCTGGGCGCTTGTTGTTTGCCTCGACGGAGGACTGGAGTCTCGTATGCACTGCTGGGGTAATCTATACATTCAGGCCAGCGAGGCTGCGACAGGCTGTGTGATATTGCTGCTTTATATTCACCGTCATGACGCTGATGTAACGTTACTGATGTGATAAACTATCAGATTCGTCGGGGAGTCCACTTAAATTGGTGCCTTACTTTGAAAATTGCTCGGGGCAAATCTGACTGTGTCTGTAGTTAACTCCATGTAGCTTGACACTGATCAACGCTAACGTTAGCAGGCTGGTCACAATCAGAGCCAGAACGAGTGGTGTTCAGTCATCCACGATGCTTTGAGACGTAAACACGCAGCTCCCAAGAGGACGTTACACTATTTTAGCTTCTGAATCGTGCTGTGAAAAGTCTGATGGAATCACAAGCATTGTCAACGCAGGTAGAGAAACATGATGTGGCACCTTCAGCAAGATTGCATGGTTAAACATGAAGTAGAATTCAACCTTACTGGTCATTTCTGCAAAATAGCTGATACTTTGTCAGCTGTTTGGTGGCTTTAAACAACCTTATTCTCTAATAAAATGAACATAAGTCACCTAAAAGTTGACCAGGGCTGTTCTGTTGAAATGTATGAGCTTGTTATATTGCAAATTAATGCAGTTTTTAACATGAGGAATGTTGTGCTGATCACATTCCTCTCTGCAGGGAGCATGTTGCTTAAAGTGAAACTTGGCGATGAGGTTTTTGGCTGCATGCATTACTTAAAATGCAGTAATTTTATTTCTCTTATAGTGTTTGTTTGAGCCTTTTATGGTAATTCCAGTTTCATTGAATATTAGTTAGTAGACTAATGTGGACTCATTAGATATATCAATGACCTTTCTGTTTACACAAGCTTTTGTGCCTGTTTTCAGCATTTGCAAAGTTTGGTGTCCCAGCTGTAACAGAGGGTGTCAAAGTTTTCCACACTTCGGGGACTGAGTTGGATGATGAATATCAACTGGGGTGCTAAACATCAAATATGAAACAGGTTTGTTTCTTTTGCAGTTATTTGTCATGTGAAGCTTCTGTTCATTAGATAAGGGGTGGGTTTATGAAGGAACTGTACATAATGTTTTTTTCTCCAATCATGGTTAGCTGTCTCCACGGTATAATCTGTCTCCAGGGTAGCCTCTCCTGAGCGTCCCAGCGATCACCCCTTGATTCGTTGGACTCCCGGATAGTCAACCTTTCAGAGAGCCCTTCCAGAAAACGCCAGAGGCTGGATACAGAAGCCAAGCAAGTAAGTTGACAAACATGCTTGTTTTGTACGGACGGACCCCAGTAAAAATTGCACCATTGTTTTAGCAGCAATATCTCTTTCCAGAAATCATGACCCGGATACTCATGAAACTGCTCACAATGAGGACTGTGGATTATCTTGGGGTCATGATTTCTGGAAAGACACACAAGAGGTTTTGTTTATTTTTTGGTGCTTTGAACACCACAAGCCGAGTACCATCCAGTTCTTGTATTGGAGAGAAGGCAGACATCTCTACGGCCAATATCTCCCAAACTCATACATCTAACACAAAACAATGCATAAATAGCACTACAGATTTCATGAAAAATATGTATTTTGGATTTAAGGGTGAGCTGTCTCTTTAATGAAGTGTCTGTGTTGTCCTTTCACCCTCCAAGGAGCATTTCTATGATGGCGAGAGTGGCGCTGGGTACCTTGCTTGGAGGATTAAAACGATTCAGAGATGCAGGACTAAAGACAGACAAACAGCATATGGAGGTAACACTGTAATAATAGTAGAAACATGTATGGAACGAAACGGTGACGAGATAATTTTACTGAGTTTACTCAGTACTTGAGTAAGTACTGAGTCTAATCCAAGTAACTGAAAATAGGGATGCACCGATCAATCAGCACGTGACCGGAAATGGCCGATTTTCAGCTAATCGGCCTCGACCGGTGACCGGCGCCGGTCAGTCCACATACTGTGCGCCGTTCGGCTTTCCCCTTTTTTTGTTTGGTTAATTACCTGCAGCTGCACGATGCACGCATTCACGTGACGTGTGCGCACCCCAAGCAGCCAAAAGGAAACACACGCCAGCATGTCCTCCTCATTGTGGAAATTTTAGTTTGTCACACACGGAGGGGCAGGGTACGTTGCAGAGTCCCGCTCAGCTGGAGTCCACTCCAGTCTGAGCGGCTCGCTTCACCTCACTGGCCCCTCTTCCCTGACCAGCTGCAGTCCACGTCACTGCTGCCTGCTGCAGATCAGCTGCTGCTGCTATCTGTCAGTCACATTGTAACGTGGATACAGGAGAGGACTATTTTTTCGTATTGCTAATAGAACAACGAACATAATAATAAAAGGCATCGGACCAGTGTGCAAGGTTTTCTGTGTGCGATGATTTTTTTTTCGGATGGCGGATAAAAAAAATAAATGGTTAAAGTGACTGTTCTGCCTGTTCTATCGAATTTCACAAAAATGCAATTATCTGAGCTTTCCTTTTCAGACGCTGAAACCATGCTATATTCAACTGCTAATGCCTACATAACTACTAACTCTACAAACTAACTCTTTTAGACAGAGAAAGCACACATTATATTAGTTCTTTTGAGATATTTTGTGTTCACAAACTCCTAGCAGAAAATAATCCTCGGCTCTTGAAAGATGAGCCAGAATCCTCAAAAAACTTCTTGGCAGAAGCTACCTACAGTAAAAAAAGAACTGTTGGCAGTGAATGTGTTAAAGCTGGATTGAGATATTGTATAAAAAAATAGTGGAAGACCTTCTTGTGATGATATAGAACTGCTACATCTTCTGTATTTTGTAAAAATGCTGCTGACATTGCACATGCACTGAATTTTGTTGAAGGGCCACAGAAATTAATTCAAGTGTTTCAAACTTGTGTTGTTACAGGTTGGGACAGTGACCTCATCAGTTTTACTGCTGTTACACCTGATGATTCCACCCACTGCCCAGGGTCAGAAGAGACCAGGAAAGGTGTCGGCATCCCAAGCAGAGAAACATCTTGTGCTCTTCAAGAAGGTTTGTACTTTTCCCTAATTTATGATAGCCTGGTAAAAAAAAAAACATCCTGATCACGTGACCTCAAATTCTGTTTCGCTTACGTATCAGTCTGGACTTCCAGCCACTCAGTGATTTCAGTGGGAGGGAGTACTTGCCTTGACAGACAACTCCTTCAGCCAATCAGCGTTACCAAATCAAGTCGAACGGCGAAAATGTATTTTCCACTGAGAAACTCCCCTGGTGCACACTCTTGTTGGTTAATTGTTATTGAGTCCATTTCAGCCTTAACTACACTTATGGCTGTGTTTACCCTTACTATTGTTAATGCTCATTGCTTCCAGAAACCATACTGTTTGGCCAGCAGAGACCCTGAGTTGCATTGGAATTTTAGGAAATCTCTGTGTATCCTATATGTGACTATACCTAGAGCGAAACAAGATGTGAGATCACGTGGACATTATGTTAGGATGGTTCTTATAGGAAAGGAGAACTTAAACGAAAGACAATGCTGATTTATTTTGCACATGGTCTCACACATCTGAAAAACGTAAACCATTTTGCAGGCTTTCATTTACTTTTACAGTTATTTAGTTGATTTGAGGTCAAAGTTGATGCCAGTGATTTCATTCGTGCACAAATGACAACACAAGCAGCAACTTTAACTCAAATCAACTCAATAACTGTCCAAGAAAATGAATGGCTGCTAAACTGTTTACAGTTTTCAGGTATGTGTGAGATCAGGTTCAAAATAAATCAGCATTTTGTTTTTTTCCATTTAATGTCTGGGCTCTGCGCTAATAACATGCAAACTTAATGAAGATGCAAAGGAATATGCAATCGCTCACCACAACATGCATCCCAGACAAATCGCCATACATGTCTCTCTCTGACCGCAGCTGCACTGTAGACAGTCCGTCCCCGTCGTGGTGGGACGCAGAAAGCTGGCTACGCTCTGCTGCCTCCCAGGCTGAAGCGTGAGCTTCTGTTACAGCTTTCAACCTGGAAGCCAGTCAGGCCAGTCCACAGCCCTGGCCAAGGAGCAGTGACAGCAAGGTCTGCTGGTTAAGGGGCGCGCTGTCCCTGGTGAGAGACGGCACTCCACGGCATAACACTGATATTACAACCATGTAATTCTAATCGTCTGTTTGTGTTGTTTGTCTTCTCAGACCGGAACAAACATCCAAGAGCATCTTGATGCCATCACTAGTGCTCAACCCTATCTCCTGGCTGTTGGACCTCAGAAGAATGCAATCCGCCAGTTCTTCATCATCCTTGACAAGAATGACACACCTTACAGGTCAACCTCTTCCCTTGCTGCTGTGGATGAACTGTTTGAGGCACATTTTGTCTTTGGCACAACAGACAACACCATGCTCCACAACATGTTCACATTCATCCAGACCACAATGTTGATGTTTGCGAAGTCAAGCAGAGTTCCCGTGTTGCTGAAGTCCGGGCAAGGCTGCTTAGGAATGAAGTGTTCTGTTTGTCATGCTGAGTTAACTAGTTCAAATGCGCTTGTTAGGCATTTCCGGTTAGTTCATGGTTATTTGGATGGAAGAAATCTTTGCCTTCAATGTGTTCAGACTGGATGCGGCCGTGTGACTGTTTGGTACTTTTTCTGGTTTTAGGAAA
>NC_139630.1:19583658-19598658 GCF_964638095.1 Poromitra crassiceps
CGCACGCAGGGGCCAGCGCTGCTGGTTGCAGCTAAAAAATATTGTTTTGCCAAACAAAATTCCTTGGTTTTCGCTGTTCTATTGAAGGAAATTATTTTTGAGGTGTGACTACATCAGAAAATATTAGCTTCAGTCAGTGATGTGCATGAAATGTTTAATTTCACAAAAGGCTCTTTATCTCAGCTTCTAGAAAAAAAACGCTGTTTTTGGTTAAATCAAGCTATCTTCTCCGGCTGATAACTAAAGAACGGAAAATGGTATCAATAAACTTTTTTTTGCTGCTGATACAATAGAGTCTCATCGTTCTTTGTGCGTGTTCGGTGTTTACATAGTAATATCACACAATATTCTGTGGGCCTCGAGAAATCACTGAAAACGCTCTGAAACTCTGGCACTGGGAGCGTCCGTTCTCCAAAAGTGGCTGGCACTCAATGAGTTAAGATACCAGTCAAAAGGTTTAACACCATATTTTCTTCCCTTTTTACTGAATAGTAAAGACGTCAAAACTACAAAATAACACAAAATGGAATTATGCTGTGACCAAAAGAGTCAAACAAATCAAAGCTATATTATATTATAGATTCTTTGAAGTAGATAAGATAAATAAAGGATTTGGAAAGAAATTCATAGGCAACAACTTCACTATTTATATTTGTCTAATTTCAAGTATTTAATCATAAGCTCTGAGGTAAAACTGGCTTTGAGAGGATGAAAAACAAAGTAGCTACATTCAAACAGGTGTGACCAAACCTAACACACACACACACACACACACACACACACACACACACACACACACACACCAGAGCGGATCGTGGAGCGGAGTGGGGGGATTTTGGCTTGAGCGGTGAGCGGGGACCAGAGTGGTACCGGAGCGAAAGTTGGAGCGGCACCGATCGCCCGCTCAGTCCCGCTCCAGTTTCGATCAAAACATGTTCGAACCAGAATGCATCGGTGCGTGGCCATGTGCACGCCCACTATTTTCTTGCCAGCTGCTGCGAGATGAGAAGGAAGAGAAACGAACATGCAGCCGACTCTGCTGAGCTCATGTTATTTGTAGTGAGCAATGCCCATTGCCCAGGCGTTTAAACGCAAATTAAAACACCCTGGCCGCGGAGCGGTGAGTGCGAGCGGGTGAAATCTGTATGGAGCGGGGAGCGGAGCCAATCGGCGCCTTTGTGGGCGGGACTAAAATCGGAAACAGTTTGCACGGCGGGTTTTCATTGGCATTTCGGCAGAATAGATTTATTGAAGTGGTCAGACAGGTCAGCCACTTCTTCACCACCTCCACCCCAACTGATGTCCCCCGCATAGCGGCGCTGAAACCTGAATGCCTCTCTTTTTTATTGAAAAAAAGGTCTCCCTATAACCACCCAGGTGGCTGTGAAGGCATCCTGGCCCGCCCCCAGCCAGTGATTGGCGTGGCCGCCCACGTCCTCCCACGTGTCATAGACACATCCCACGCAACTGGCTGAGGCCCCGCTCGCCCAGAGCGAAGCGAGGGCAGCAAGGCCCAATTTGTGAGAATCCTCGTTCTCACTCGTAAAACCTGGGTTGTAGGACGACCATAACGTTTTACTTCGTTTCGAACTCGGATTCTCACATAATGTCAGCCTACAGGCTTTCTGGGTAATTTTAAGTCCTCAAAATTCAAACAAGTTACTCCTCACTGCCACTCGGGGCTGCCAATGTGCGATGTTGCCTATAGCGCAGCTTTGATTGATATTTAAAAACACATTTCTGCTGTAATCATAATGATAATCATAATCATAATAGCCATCCTTCCAAGTGACGACTACAGAGACAAAAGCTCGACCAGCAGGCGCCTCTGAAGCTGATAAGAGCTCCAGAACAGGGGCGGACGCTGGCTGTCACGGGAATTGAACTTGTGACCTTCCAAGTAGGGAACAATGTGGCTAAAGCCTTCCTGCCTCCTGAACAGGGCTGACAGAGCACTGGCCTATCAGCATGACCATAAGCCTGCAGGAATCATGGGCAGATAAGGCAGCTTTTAACCAAATAACAAGTTGACCCACGAGACGTCTCTCTCCATCTGGCTCTTTCATCCCAGTCTTATCTGCCTCTGTGTGTTTGTCTCACTCTCCCCTCATGTGTCTGTGTGTTTGTCTCACTCTCCCCTCATGTGTCTGTGTGTTTGTCTCACTCTCCCCTCATGTGTCTTGTGTTTGTCTCACTCTCCCCTCATGTGTCTTGTCCCAAAACTAAGATTTAGGATCCGATTTGTTGACAAAGAAAATACTATATTACAGTTACTGTATCATTGCCATGAATGCAGATGTGCTCGGGCCAAAGATGCGGCCCCTCGATGAAATAGAGAGCCAAAGTCGACGTCACTTCCTGCTTCAGCATGCGCACAAAGAGATTTCATCTGCCATTTATTTTCCCACAGACATTTTGTAAAATGCGTATAAAAATTGTTTTACTTAGGCAACCCAAGCGATTCAGTTATATTTAGAATCAGGAGAGACGATAGATCATTTCACTCAGAGCCCCCAAAAATAACACTGAAAAACATTTTTTTTTAGGCTTTAGTCCAAGTGAAATGTTCTTTGGTCTCTCCTGTTTCTAAATATAGCTGAATCGCTTGGTTTGACCAAGTAAAACTATTTTTATAAGCATTTTATGAAATGTCTATGGCACATGTGTCAAATTCAAAGCCCGGGGGGCCAAATCCGGCCCGGCACCCCATTTTATGTGGCCCGCGAGACCCGAGAGCTAGCAAAGAATACAATTCTTCGCAATACGGCTAAACATACCTATTGGTAAATTGAATAATAGTTGTATACTAGTTGTGTTTGGCATTGTTTTCCCTATAATTCTGCTTTCAGAGCTAGTTATTAAGTATTAAGTATTGTAGGCTACTAAAAAACAATCAAATCAGAGGCAATTATGAAATATGATAAATATGATATGTTACATTTACTACCGGCCCTTCTATAATGCTGATGTGGGCCAGGATGGACTTGAGTTTGACACCGCTGGTCTGTGGGAAGATAAATGGCCGGACGAAATCTCTTGGTGCCCATGCTTGAGCAGGAAGCGACGTCGACTTTGGCTCTCTATATGAATGCATCTGGGTGCACGGGAGAGGCAGGCCAGACTTTGAGGTTGGGCGGAGGCCAAGGCAGCATCAGAGCCGAGTGTGAATTCAGGCAAAAGCAAAGCAAACGTGGATTACACAGAGCAGGGGAGCTCGGGCGGTCGTGTTCGCCACGGAAAATTGGCAACCGTGGTGAGTGTCTCACACAGGGGTGGAGCAGAGAATTGAAAAGTGTGGAGGTTATAGATCTCTGTGTGGGACATGAGGGGTTTGTGGTGCAGTATGTGGTGTGCACGGTGCTGTATAAAGAAAACCACACTTGAGTAAAAGTACAGATATCTTACCAGAAAAAGACTTTGGAAAAGGTCAAAGTCACCTATTAGAATATTACTTGAGTAAAAGTCTTAAAGTAGCTGATATTTTCTGTACTTAAAGGAACACTGCGCCGATTTTCAACAAGCCTTGTATCATTACAAAATCAGTCGTATATCAGAAAACTAAACCGTTTTGCAGGCATTAATTTAGTTTGACAGTTATTGAGAGTTGATTTGAGTTAAGTTGTGGACCAGTGATGCCATTCATGCACAAATAACATCACTGGTCCACACATCTCTTTCCCTGGAAAACTCCACGACTGTTTTGTGGACTAAAACACTAAAACACAGATGAGAAGAATGATTCCTCCAGGATCCTGTTGCTCTGGAGCCACCATGCTCTTCAACATGTGTCCATCCTGAGTCCATCCTGCTCTTTCACACTCTTTATCTTTCTGAGCTTCTCTCTCTTTTCTCCTCTGCCCCTATGTGACTCTCTCTCCTCATCTCTCTCTCCTCTGCCTCTGTCCCTATCTGACTCTCTCTCCTCATCTCTCTCTCCTCTGCCTCTGTCCCTATCTGACTCTCTCTCCTCATCTCTCTCTCTCTCTCTCTCTCTCTCTCCTCTGCCTCTGTCCCTATCTGACTCTCTCTCCTCATCTCTCTCTCTCTCTCTCCTCTGGTATCTGACTCTCTCTCTCTCTCTCTCTCTCTCCTCTGCCTCTGTCCCTATCTGACTCTCTCTCCTCATCTCTCTCTCTCTCTCTCTCTCTCTCTCCTCTGGTATCTGACTCTCTCTCTCTCTCTCTCCTCTGCCTCTGTCCCTATCTGACTCTCTCTCCTCATCTCTCTCTCCTCTGCCTCTGTCCCTATCTGACTCTCTCTCCTCATCTCTCTCTCTCTCTCAATCTCTCCTCTGGTATCTGACTCTCTCTCTCTCTCTCTCTCTCTCCTCTGCCTCTGTCCCTATCTGACTCTCTCTCTCTCTCTCTCTCTCCTCTGCCTCTGTCCCTATGTGACTCTCTCTCTCTCCTCTGCCCCTATCTGACTCTCTCTCTCTCTCCTCTGCCCCTATGTGACTCTCTCTCTCTCTCTCCTCTGCCTCTGTCCCTATGTGACTCTCTCTCTCTCTCTCCTCTGCCTCTGTCCCTATCTGACTCTCTCTATCTCTCTCATCTGCCCCTATCTGACTCTCTCTCCTCTGCCTCTGTCCCTATCTGACTCTCTCTCTCTCTCTCTCTCTCTCTCTCTCTCTCTCTCTCTCTCCTCTGCCTCTGTCCCTATCTGACTCTCTCTCTCTCTCTCTCTCTCTCTCTCTCTCCTCTGCCTCTGTCCCTATGTGACTCTCTCTCTCTCTCTCTCTCTCTCTTCTGCCTCTGTCCCTATGTGACTCTCTCACTCTCTCTCTCTCCTCTGCCTCTGTCCCTATGTGACTCTCTCTCTCTCTCTCCTCTGCCTCTGTCCCTATGTGACTCTCTCTCTCTCTCTCCTCTGCCCCTATCTGACTCTCTCTCTCCTCTGCCTCTGTCCCTATGTGACTCTCTCTCCTCTGCCTCTGTCCCTATGTGACTCTCTCTCTCCTCTGCCTCTGTCCCTATGTGACTCTCTCTCTCTCTCCTCTGCCTCTGTCCCTATGTGACTCTCTCTCTCTCTCTCTGCATCTGTCCCTATCTGACTCTCTTTCTCTCCTCTGCCTCTGTCCCTATGTGACTCTCTCTCTCTCTCTCTCCTCTGCCTCTGTCCCTATGTGACTCTCTCTCTCTCTCTCTGCATCTGTCCCTATCTGACTCTCTTTCTCTCCTCTGCCTCTGTCCCTATGTGACTCTCTCTCTCTCTCTCTGCATCTGTCCCTATCTGACTCTCTTTCTCTCCTCTGCCTCTGTCCCTATGTGACTCTCTCTCTCTCTCTCTGCATCTGTCCCTATCTGACTCTCTTTCTCTCCTCTGCCTCTGTCCCTATGTGACTCTCTCTCTCTCTCTCTCCTCTGCCTCTGTCCCTATGTGACTCTCTCTCTCTCTCTCTGCATCTGTCCCTATCTGACTCTCTTTCTCTCCTCTGCCTCTGTCCCTATGTGACTCTCTCTCTCTCTCTCTGCATCTGTCCCTATCTGACTCTCTTTCTCTCCTCTGCCTCTGTCCCTATGTGACTCTCTCTCTCTCTCTCTCCTCTGCCTCTGTCCCTATGTGACTCTCTCTCTCTCTCTCCTCTGCCCCTATGTGACTCAATTCAATTCAATTCAAAGGGCTTTATTGGCATGATAAGGTGCATCTTACATTGCCAAAGCATACATTAGCAACACTTAGCAGTTACAAAGAATCACAAACAGAAAACAAGACATTTTGTTACCCAGTAACATAAATCACCAAATCTGAAGATATTCAAAAAGGAAGATAGAAGAAAATTAAATGGAATGTGATAGTATAGAGTACAATAGAAGACCATTGTTGACCGGGATCTATACAGAATAATAACAGAACTGTAATAAATAGGCAGTTAAATGGTGATAGTGCAAAATAGTGAGCAATTACAGTATATTAACAAAAATTCACAGAATCTGTAAATAACCGTTGTTATTTTGAAATCTTCAGAAGAGAGTGAAAAACAAAACAAAGCAAAAAAGAATAAAATATAATAGAATAAGATAGAATAGAATAAAATATTAATATAATATAAGCAATAAGCAAAAACAAGACATTTTGTTACTCATTAATTATAGGTCACAAAACTGTGACCTAAGTAAAATATGATCAAATAAAAGATTAAATCAAAGCAATAAAAAGCAGTAAAAGCAATAAAATAAAAACAATCACTAAGCTAGCTAATTCAGCCAGATGTGGACGGCTCTCCTGTCCACTGGCTGTCCCTCAGCTGCTGGCAGCTCCACACATAATGGGCTGCTAAGACGGTGCATTCGGGTTTCTCTCCAAGGAGGTATTGGAGTGCAGATGTGTCTGTGACATTTTCGAATTCTTTGTATATCCGGTTAATTTGGGGGGTGAATGACGCTCTAATTTCTTTATATTTGTCACATTTTAACAGGAAGTGTAGCTCTGTCTCCACCTCTCCTTGGGAGCAGAGTGAACACAGCCTCTCCTCTCTGGGTAGCCAGGTCTGTCGGTGTCTGCCTGTTTCTATTGCCAGGCTATGATCACTGAGTCTGTACCTGGTCAATGTCTTCCTCATTTTTGGGTCAGTAATAGTGGTCAGGTAGTCTGCCACCGTGTAGTCTCGATTTAGGGCCAAATAGCAATCTAGTTTACTTTGGGTTTTTGTGGTATTCTTCCAATAGGTAATATAGTTTTCTTTTTGATTTGTGATAATTTGGTTGGGCCGGGTAGACTGAGGGCTGTTCTGATGCTGGGGGGGGTTGGGAGTCAGTCTCAGGACCAGCTGGCTGAGGGGGCTCCTCTCTATGCGCTCTTCTTGGCTTTGTAAGGCTTGGTGATGGTAGGACGAGGGGTCACTAGTTTTGAGGTGTCTGTAGAATGTAATGGCTCTCTTTTGAATGTCAATTAGAAGAGGGAATTGGCCAAGTTCCGCTCTGCATGCATTATTTGGGGTTTTTCTTTGTACTTTTAGGATGAATCTACAAAATTCAGTGTGAAGGATCTCAATTTGGTGTTTGTCCCAGTTAGAGAATTCCTGGTTTGCTAGTGGGCCCCATACCTCACTACCGTATAGGGCGATTGGTTGGATTACTGTTTTGAAAATTTTGAGCCAGATTCGGATTGGGATATTAATTTGGATGGATTTCCGGATGGCGTAAAAAGCCCTTCTTGCCTTTTCCCTCAGGTCATTCACAGCCATGTTGAAGTTCCCTGTAGAGCTGAGTTTTAGTCCTAAATAAGTGTATGTGTTTGTGTGCTCTATGGTGGTGGAGCCCAGGACAAACTGGAGTCTGTTTCCCTGACACCTGGATCTTTTCTGGAACACCATGATCTTAGTCTTTTTTATGTTGACTGTCAGGGCCCAGGTCTGACAGAACTGCTGCAGATGATCTAGGAGCTGCTGTAGGCCCTCCTTGGAGTTAGACAGCAGCACCAGGTCATCCGCGTACAGGAGACATTTGATCTCTGTGTTGTTGAGGGTGAGGCCGGGAGCAGATGAGTCCTCCAGTGTTTTTGCCAATTCATTGATATAAATATTGAATAGCGTTGGACTGAGGCTGTTTCCTTGCATCACTCCTCGGCTTTGGGGGAAGAAATCTGTTCTACTATTGTCTATTTTGACTGCACATTTATTGTTGAGGTACATTGTTTTGATGATGTCGTATGTTTTACCTCCCACCCCACTTTCTAATAGTCTGAGTAGGAGACCTTCATGCCAAATTGAGTCGAAGGCCTTTTCAAAATCTATGAAGCAGGAGAAAATTTTTGATTTATTTTGATTTACATGTTTTTCTATGAGGGTGTGGAGGGTGTAAATGTGGTCAGTTGTTCGATGGTTCTGTAGGAATCCGATTTGGCTTTTCCTCAGGATATTGTGGTCACTGAGGAATTGTTGTAGTCTATTGTTGATAATTGAGCAGAACATCTTCCCCAGGTTGCTGCTAACACATATCCCTCTATAATTGTTGGGGTCAAATTTGTCCCCTTTTTTAAAGATGGGTGTTATTAGTCCTTGGTTCCAGATGTCAGGGAAGTAGCCTACGCTCATCACCATGTTAAATAGTTTCAGCAGGGCCATGTGGAAGGTATTGTCAGCGTATTTAATCATTTCGTTTAATATACCATCAACACCACAGGCCTTTTTGGGTTGTAGAGCCTTGATTTTGTCTTGCAGTTCTCCTTCTGTAATTGGAAAGTCTAAGGGGTTTTGTTGATCTTTAATGATTGGTTCTAAAAGTTCTAGTTTTTTATATATATCTTTTTGGGCCGAATTGGGTGTGATTTCTCTGTATAATTTCTCAAAGTGTTTCTTCCAAGTATCTCCATTTTGGATTGCTAATTCTTCTTTGTGTGGTTTGTTTAAGTGCTTCCAATTTTCCCAGAATTTGTTAGAGTCTATAGCTTCCTCCATTACAGTGAGTTGTTTTTTGATGTGTTGTGCCTTCTTTGATCTGATGGTGTGATGGTATTGTTTTAGGGTTTGCCAGTATTGATGCCGGACCTGCTGGTTGTCTGGTTCTCTGTGTTTTTGGTTCGATAGTTTCCTGACTGCTTTTCTTAGATGTTTGCATTCAGAATCAAACCATTTGTCGTCATTAACCTTTTTGTTTTGGGGCTTTTGTGATTTCTTTAGGTTAGACAAGGTGGCCAGGTTGTAGAAGATGGAGTTTATATCCCTCACTGCCAAATTTACTCCATCTTTGTTTTGGGGATATGTTTGAGTGAGGAATTTGTTTAGTGATGCTTGAATTTTGTTGTTGCCAATTGCCTGCTGGTAATGATCTTTGCTGTTTTCAGACCATTTGTAAGGTTGTTCAGCTCTGTGTAGTTTACTGCCCTTCTCTGCTATGTGGTGAGTTTGAGTCTGTTTTAGATACAGGGTGATTTTGCTGTGGTCCGATAGGGGTGTTAAGGGACTGACTGTGAATGCCCTGAGGTGCACTGGATCTATGTCTGTTAGCATGTAGTCAACAGTGCTACTGCCAAGATGAGAGCAATGTGTGTATCTCCCATACGAGTCCCCTCGTAGCCTTCCATTGGCTATGTACAGACCCAGTGATCGACAGAGCTGCAATAGTTGTCTTCCATTTTGATTGGTTGTTTTGTCATAATTGTTTCTGGGGGGGTATGAGGGCAGGGGGATGCTGATGTCTGGCACATGTTTGTCCCCCTGGTTGCTGATGTTGTCAGGCGCTGTGCCTGTTCTGGCATTGAGGTCTCCACAGATCAACACTTTACCCTGGGCCTGGTAATGACTGATGTCATCCTCTAGCGTGGAGAAACTCTCTTCCTTATAGTATGGGGATTCTGATGGAGGGATGTATGTTGCACATAGGAATACATTTTCTTCGACCGAAATAATTTCTTTTTTAATTTTGAGCCAAATCGAGAAGTCTCCTTTTTTCACTATGTCAATGGAATGTGTAAGGTGTGTTTTATACCAGATCAGCATCCCTCCTGAGTCTCTGCCCTGAGTGACTCCCTTTAGTTTGGTGGACGGCACTATTATTTCTCTGTACCCTGAGGGGCAGCCAGTGGACTCCTCTCCTCTACTCCATGTTTCTTGCAGAACGATGACATCTGGATCTCCTAGTTCTCTAATGAAGTCTGGGTCCCTGCTCTTGGTCCCAAAAGCAAAGGACCGTAGACCTTGAATGTTCCAACATGCAACAGTAAAACACTTAAGTTCCATGAATTAGTGTCTTTTTTTGTTTTTAAAATGAGATAAACAACAAATTCCTTACCATACGTCAGGTTTACAAATTATTATTATTTTTGTCATTATTGTTATTATGTGTGCGTATATACATACCTACACACCCATACATATATATATACACACGCACACCCACACACACACCTACACACACACACACACACACACACACACATTGTGTGTGTGTGTGCGCGCGTGCGTGCATGCGCGTACGCTACGGTGGTAAGTGTTCTACATCACCCTTTCAGCTCCGTTTCCCATCACATGGGAGCAGAGGAAGTTCTCTCTCTCTCCTCTGCCTCTGTCCCTATGTGACTCTCTCTCTCTCTCTCTCTCTCTCTCCTCTGCCTCTGTCCCTATCTGACTCTCTCTCTCTCCTCTGCCTCTGTCCCTATGTGACTCTCTCTCTCTCTCCTCTGCCTCTGTCCCTATCTGACTCTCTCTCTCTCTCTCTCCTCTGCCTCTGTCCCTATGTGACTCTCTCTCTCTCTCCTCTGCCCCTATCTGACTCTCTCTCCCCTCATCTCTTTCTTCTAATAACACTGAGTTGACATTTACAAGGAGGCCACAGCAGGGTTCTGCAGAAGGTAATCGACAAAAGTTGACACACCTCCAAAGGCTCACACACACACACACGCACACGCACACGCACGCACACACACACACACACACACACACACACACACACACACAGACACACACACACACACACACACACACACACACACTGGACGGTGGCATCACGCCAGGGGATTTTCCAAATCAAGCAGGAGAAAAAAATAGCAATGGTGTAATTCTGAAGAGGCTGGAATTGATTACAGGTCTTCATCACAGACTGAGCGATATGAAATAACAGCTAACAGCTAACGCTAATTTACATAGCTCACACTATGAAATAACAGCTAACTAATTTACATAGCTCACACTATGAAATAACAACAGCTAAGGCTAATTGACATAGCTCACACTATGAAATAACAGCTAACTAATGTACATAGCTCACACTATGAAATAACAACAGCTAACGCTAATTTACATAGCTCACACTATGAAATAACAGCTAACTAATGTACATAGCTCACACTATGAAATAACAACAGCTAACGCTAATTTACATAGCTCACACTATGAAATAACAACAGCTAACGCTAATTTACATAGCTCACACTATGAAATAACAACAGCTAACGCTAATTGACATAGCTCACACTATGAAATAACAGCTAACTAATGTACATAGCTCACACTATGAAATAACAGCTAACTAATGTACATAGCACACTATGAAATAACAACAGCTAACGCTAATTGACATAGCTCACACTATGAAATAACAACAGCTAACACTAATTTACATAGCTCACACTATGAAATAACAGCTAACTAATTGACATAGCTCACACTATGAAATAACAGCTAACTGCTCACACTATGAAATAACAACAGCTAACGCTAATTTACATAGCTCACACTATGAAATAACAACAGCTAACGCTAATTGACATAGCTCACACTATGAAATAACAGCTAACTAATTGACATAGCTCACACTATGAAATAACAACAGCTAATGCTAATTTACATAGCTCACACTATGAAATAACAACAGCTAACGCTAATTGACATAGCTCACACTATGAAATAACAGCTAACTAATTGACATAGCTCACACTATGAAATAACAGCTACCTAATTGACATAGCTCACACTATGAAATAACAACAGCTAATGCTAATTTACATAGCTCACAGTATGAAATAACAGCTAACTAATTGACATAGCTCACACTATGAAATAACAACAGCTAACGCTAATTTACATAGCTCACACTATGAAATAACAACAGCTAATGCTAATTTACATAGCTCACACTATGAAATAACAACAGCTAACGCTAATTGACATAGCTCACACTATGAAATAACAGCTAACTAATTTACATAGCTCACATTATGAAATAACAACAGCTAACGCTAATTTACATAGCTCACACTATGAAATAACAGCTAACTAATTTACATAGCTCACACTATGAAATAACAACAGCTAACTAATGCACATAGCTCACACTATGAAATAACAACAGCTAAGGCTAATTTACATAGCTCACACTATGAAATAACAACAGCTAAGGCTAATTTACATAGCTCACACTATGAAATAACAACAGCTAAGGCTAATTTACATAGCTCACACTATGAAATAACAGCTAACTAATTTACATAGCTCACACTATGAAATAACAACAGCTAACGCTAATTTACATAGCTCACACTATGAAATAACAGCTAACTAATTGACAGCACACTATGAAATAACAGCTAACTAATTTACATAGCTCACACTATGAAATAACAACAGCTAAGGCTAATTTACATAGCTCACACTATGAAATAACAACAGCTAAGGCTAATTTACATAGCTCACACTATGAAATAACAGCTAACTAATGTACATAGCTCACACTATGAAATAACAGCTAACTAATTTACATAGCTCACACTATGAAATAACAACAGCTAAGGCTAATTGACATAGCTCACACTATGAAATAACAGCTAACTAATTTACATAGCTCACACTATGAAATAACAACAGCTAAGGCTAATTTACATAGCTCACACTATGAAATAACAGCTAACTAATGTACATAGCTCACACTATGAAATAACAACAGCTAACGCTAATTTACATAGCTCACACTATGAAATAACAACAGCTAACGCTAATTTACATAGCTCACACTATGAAATAACAGCTAACTAATTGGCAGCACACTATGAAATAACTACAGCTAAGGCTAATTTACATAGCACACTATGAAATAACTACAGCTAAGGCTAATTTACATAGTACACCATGAAATAACTACAGCTAAGGCTAATTTACATAGCACACCATAAAATAACTACAGCTAAGGGGTGAGTTCAAATCTCCACCCCGGTCCTTTCTATTTACTTTTTATTTTTTTATCCATTTTTTTATCCCATTGTTATCCCTCCATTAGTGCTAATTGTTAATTTATTTATCCTGGTTGCTGCTCCACCCTCTGTCGATCTGGGGAGAGCCGAAACTGGCTCCATGCTTCCTCCGAGACATGGGCAGTAGCCACCTTCTCACCGGTAGGACATAGCATGTGGGAGGATCACGCTATTCCAACAAGTTCCCCTCCCTCCCAACAGGTGCCCCGAACGACCAGAGGAGGCAGCCCTTCAGCGACCAGGATATTGCATGTTTTGGTGAGGGGTTCCTATATGAAGGAAACCCCCAGGGGGCACAGGGAGAACATGCAAACTCCACACAGAAAGGCCCTTTTGACGACACCACCCGGGTGGTGGGCACTCGAGGACATGCGGACGGGCACGCACTCCTTCAGCGCTCACAGTGTCCCAGGTGGGAATCGAACCCAGGACCTTCTAGCTGTGAGGGCGACAGCGCTTACCACTGTGCCACCGTTCCCCCCGGTCCTTTCTGTGTGGGTACAGTATGTACTGTATGATGTACTGTATATATGATGTATGCAATGTGAACAGGGCACTCCTGAAAAAGAAAAAGAGAGCATTGCTGTCAGTGAGGCTCCCTTGTATATATAAAATTAATTAAATAAATAAAAATATGTTTTCTCTGTTCTTCTGAGTGGATTTGAATTTGACTGGATCCAACGCTGATTGGCTGAAGGACTGGATTTGGCTATGCTGATTGGCTGAAGGAGTTGTCTGTCAAGGCATGTACTCACACCCACTGACATGACTGTGGACGGCTTGGAGTCCAGACTGATATTAGGGCCAAACACAATGTGAGATCACGTAAGGCAGGTCATGACATTGATCGTTGACACATAAGTGTTGTGTGTGAGTTCAGAGTGTGTAAGTGTTGTGTGTGAGTTCAGAGTGTGTAAGTGTTGTGTGTGAGTTCAGAGTGTGTAAATGTTGTGTGTGACTTCAGAGTGTGTAAGTGTTGTGTGTGAGTTCAGAGTGTGTAAATGTTGTGTGTGAGTTCAGAGTGTGTAAGTGTTGTGTGTGAGTTCAGAGTGTGTAAATGTTGTGTGTGACTTCAGAGTGTGTAAGTGTTGTGTGTGAGTTCAGAGTGTGTAAGTGTTGTGTGTGAGTTCAGAGTGTGTAAGTGTTGTGTGTGAGTTCAGAGTGTGTAAATGTTGTGTGTGACTTCAGAGTGTGTAAGTGTTGTGTGTGAGTTCAGAGTGTGTAAGTGTTGTGTGTGAGCTCAGTGTGTGTAAGTGTTGTGTGTGAGTTCAGAGTATGTAAGTGTTGTGTGTGAGTTCAGAGTGTGTTAAGTGTTGTGTGTGAGTCCAGAGTGTGTAAGTGTTGTGTGTGAGTTCAGAGTGTGTAAGTGTTGTGTGTGAGTTCAGAGTGTGTAAGTGTTGTGTGTGAGCTCAGTGTGTGTAAGTGTTGTGTGTGAGTTCAGTGTGTGTAAGTGTTGTGTGTGAGTTCAGTGTGTGTAAGTGTTGTGTGTGAGTTCAGTGTGTGTAAGTGTTGTGTGTGAGTTCAGTGTGTGTAAGTGTTGTGTGTGAGTTCAGAGTATGTAAGTGTTGTGTGTGAGTTCAGAGTGTGTAAGTGTTGTGTGTGAGTTCAGAGTGTGTAAGTGTTGTGTGTGAGTTCAGAGTGTGTAAGTGTTGTGTGTGAGTTCAGAGTATGTAAGTGTTGTGTGTGAGTTCAGAGTGTGTAAGTGTTGTGTGTGAGTTCAGAGTGTGTAAGTGTTGTGTGTGAGTTCAGTGTGTGTAAGTGTTGTGTGTGAGTTCAGTGTGTGTAAGTGTTGTGTGTGAGTTCAGAGTGTGTAAGTGTTGTGTGTGAGTTCAGAGTATGTAAGTGTTGTGTGTGAGTTCAGAGTGTGTAAGTGTTGTGTGTGAGCTCAGTGTGTGTAAGTGTTGTGTGTGAGTTCAGTGTGTGTAAGTGTTGTGTGTGAGTTCAGTGTGTGTAAGTATTGTGTGTGAGTTCAGTGTGTGTAAGTATTGTGTGTGAGCTCAGTGTGTGTAAGTGTTGTGTGTGAGTTCAGAGTGTGTAAGTGTTGTGTGTGAGTTCAGAGTGTGTAAGTGTTGTGTGTGAGTTCAGAGTGTGTAAGTGTTGTGTGTGAGCTCAGTGTGTGTAAGTGTTGTGTGTGAGTTCAGAGTGTGTAAGTGTTGTGTGTGAGCTCAGTGTGTGTAAGTGTTGTGTGTGAGTTCAGTGTGTGTAAGTGTTGTGTGTGAGTTCACTGTGTGTAAGTGTTGTGTGTGAGTTCAGAGTAAGTGTTGTGTGTGAGTTCAGTGTGTGTAAGTGTTGTGTGTGAGTTCAGTGTGTGTAAGTGTT
>NC_139630.1:19606158-19616158 GCF_964638095.1 Poromitra crassiceps
GAATCCGGCGAAGTCCCGGATGTAAACAAGCCGTCATTACTGCGGTGGCTCCTGGGGGATTACAATACGCGGCGCGCGCGATTGAATGCAAGCTGTCCTCGAGTGTATATTTTTCCTGATATTTTTCTACGTTTACATTTTTATTCAACGTTACTTTTGACAACGATGTCTAGGAAATCGGGAAAAAGCTGTGCAGTTCTCAGCTGCTCCAACAGTAGTGGCAAACTTCAACTTTGGAAGAGAATCGAATGTGAAAATACACAAGCCTTTACTACATGAAGAGTGCCCCTGTCTGAAACCATACATAAACATATAGATTACCTGGACGTGCAGAGGACCGAGCTGTTCGCCAGAGGTGGACCAAGAATATTAACAGAAAGGACTTTGTTCCCAATAACAACAGCACGGTAGGTTTTGGTTAACAGTCGTAAATCGCTAACATTATTTCACCTCATAATGAGTAGCATGCAGCTGCCTAGCCTATAAGCTAACACTGATTATGACATGGGTTATGTCAACATTATGATGGTTGTTGAATAGGGCTGGCACGGATCAGAAAACCCACGGATCGGATCGCGTGACGGATTTTGAGCCACGGATCACGGATTTTTCGGATCAGCAAAAAAAAACAAATCTCAGATTTCTTCTCTCAAAATTAGATTTTAGATTAGATTTTTAAATACTATTATACTTCTCTAACCATTTGGTGCCCTGCACAGCTCAAAAATATTTTTTTCTCATAAGTGACACAATTTATGCTTTTACTCTGAAGGCAGAACAACCCAACTTCCTGTTTCAGCGTGGCGCTGCTATGCATAACTTCCTGGCTGTTACTTGCTAACTGCAGTCACTTGACACGGGTGGTACAGACCGGGTGAGTCTGGGAAGCTACTCGGTGGCCCCATGTGTTGTTTTGTTCTTATGTGTCCTAAAGGCAGCATTTCACCATCCGGTGATAATGTGTTCGTGAAAAGTGTGTGTGTGTGTGTTGTGGCTCTCGTTATCTTGTGCAGCCCGCAACATGCTGCTCGCATTCCTGTGCTTTTTTAGCGGGGAGAAGGGTTGAGGAAGCTCACTTGTGCTTGCCATGACGATGCCTGTCTGTCTGGCTGCGCTGCAGGCGTTCTCATACACTAACGTTAAACGTTAAATGAAACGAAAGGGGGGAGGGGGGTGGTCCGCGGACCATGGATGTTCCGAACCGCGTTCCGAACCGTGGGGGCTGATCCGTACAGGTCACGGATTATCCGTGATCCGTGCAAGCCCTATTGTTGATGGACTGTGAATATCGGACAGGTCCTTTCAGAATGATGTGTTCATCATCTGGTACAGTGTGCAATATTTGGCCAATCCATCCCGAGCTCAGGTCATTTTGACCCTCTATGAGAGACCTGTAGTTGGCATTCTGTTGCTCATCACAAGCCAGGCGATTAATAAAATACTCTTGAATACCTGTGTCTGACGTTGACCTTAGACAGTTTTTAAAATGTCATAGTGCTACTGTTTAGTTTATGCTTTTGTCTTTTGTTTTGTTTTGATTTGTTTTTTATTTTATTTTATTTATTAGTAAGTCTCTGCTTGATTAGCAGAATATTTTCTTTTCATTTCTTGTTTTGTTGTGTTATGTTTTGTACTGTTATTTTTAATGTTGACGGACCCCAGGAAGAATAGCTGCAGCCTTGCTGTAACTAATGCGGATCCTAATAAACAATAAACAATAAACAATACCTATAAAAACTAAATAATTGGTGTGCAATGATTACATGCAACTTGATTGTTTATGCTAGCTAGCTAGTTACAGTAGCGTTAACATTAGCATGTTTACACAATAACGTCACTTGAAATGCGGCTCGTTAAGTGGTCTTTTTCCCGCTATTTACAATTTGAATAATTACTATCCCCATCTATAATAAGATAGTACCTTCATCAGTAACTGGAGGCCACTGTCTCACGTCATCAATCCAGCTCATGACGCTGTCATTCATTCAGCATAGTGTTACTGCAGTCTGCAACAGCCAGCAGCACAGTCTACCTGCCACCGCAGTAATGGCCAATTGCCAATCTGGCAAACATGCTGATTCGTCTTATAGGAATTCAATATCTCTTTCAAAATACTTAAGATATTTCACATAAATATATATTGTCTTCAAGTGTCAACTGTCAACAACTGTCGGACAAATGTTGCTACACTACATACGATCGACGTGCTGTACGTAATTCCTACAATCACTTTTCCTTCTAAAGTGCCATTTGAGTTGCATACGTTTTACTAGGGGACTAGTTAAACTAACTAGTTACTTTGCTATAGTTATACCGTTTTCCTCTAGTTATTCTGTTTTCCAACAAACTCAGAGGTCATCAGCTATTCGTCTGGAAACCACATGGCCATATATGCCATACTGTATGCATATAATACTATATAATATATATAATAGACCATAATATAACATAATATAATATCATATAATATCATATAATATAATATAATATAATATAATATAATATAATATAATATAATATAATATATTATTATTATACTAATAATATATAGCCATACTGTAATATATTGTTTTTGCCAGCCAGCAGATTGTCAGTATCTTAGTAAACCATCCGGTCCCGTGAACTCACATCTGTGTTTTGTTCTGTGAGACCGTCTGGGCTCTGCCCCGGGCGGGCATTCAGAATCCACAACGTGGACGGGCCAATCAGGGACCTGTCTCGTAGTTGACATCGTAATCGGCCAATCAGAAACGCTGCTGGCAAAACAGTAATGCTGCCTCCGTGGCGGTCCGCCTCGAGCAAGTAACGTCAACGTTCGTTGAGTTTAAACAGTCATAAAGTGCAGTTATTGCAGAAATAGACTCAATAACAACAATTAAACAAGAACAGGAGTATGCATCAGCAGAGAATACATTTTCGCCGTTCTCCCGAGTGGATTTGGATTTGACTGGATCCGGTGCTGATTGGCTGAAGGACTAGCTACTTCCGCCCACTGAAATGACTGTGTACAGCCAGCGTGGAGTCCAGTCCAGATGGGTGCACAGAACCAAACAGAATGTGAGTTAACGGATCCGGATGGTTTTAACCAGCCTAGATTGTCAGAACCCATTTAGGCAACAATGCCAAGTAGCCTAATAGAGGCACAAATGGTGGAAACCCATGACACATTGTCTCTATGCTGTAGCTCTCATACCTGGCTATATCTGGGTTTTTTGGAGGGCGTACATGTAGGTGCATGTTAGGGCTGCACGATATTGGAAAAAACTGACATTGCGATATTCCCCACCCCTGCGATATATATTGCGATATGAAAAAATAGAGATTTTCACCAGATTACCAGAATAGCTCTATTTTAAAGAAAATAATACTTCTAGATTGATTTGGGTGATTTTGTAGAGGAGTCCATCTGATATTGGAGGGGAAATTATGTATTTTAATGTTTCTCAACCACTGGGCTGTGGCCTACTGGTAGGCCTCAGAGCACCATCTATCAGGGTTCATACACATTTTGACCAATAGATTTCCATGACTTACATACATGAAAAAGTGAGTGAGTTATGACATTCTACTTTAAAAATGTCACTAGCCTACATTTCACTTAGTGTACTGCAGCTTTTAAAGCCAGGGAAAGACAACATGTATGCCGTATCATCACCATATTTTACCATATCCAACATCTAAGACCATATAGTCTCATATCACAATATTGATATACAATTGATATATTGCCCACCCCTAATATTGAGTGCCAGAATCTACCGTTTCAATAAATCAACAATGAAACACCCCTGCCACTTTACACACTTGGTCTGACCCCCCGGAAACCCCCTCCAGAAACTACCAAGTGGTACACTCCGCATCTCTGGAGTTCCGGTTTTGGAGCGCACCGCAGTACAGACAGAGACGACGATTCACATGTAGCAGCACTGGTGACAAACAATTCATTCGTGAAAAGTAATAAATATACATTTAATTGCCAAGATATGTCTCTTGTCTTTTTATTTTCACTGAAATGTTTGTGTAAATGAGTCGCTATGTATGATTAACTCAACCCAGGTCCTTACACATCAAGAGCGAATATATGGCACGAAATTGCGATGCGAGTTTTGACCCACCTGTCAATCACAGCCACAGATGTGTACACGTCGGAAGCGAACTACTGAAAAATCGACCGTGGTTCGAAAAAATAAACACCGCAATAACGCTCGGCGAAACTTCGCCGTTGGTATGCACGGTTGCATTGACTGATATAGGTTCGGATAATATTATTGACGTGCGAATTAATCGCATGAAAAAAACGCTCCCGATGTGTAGGACCTGGCATCATCAGAGCCTGAGGGGGAGAGAGAGCTGCGGTGATACACGGACAACTTCTCAGTAATAATCACTTTAGCCTTCTTGTCATTATGTTGCTGTCTTGCTTGTTGGTGTTTCAAGAGTAAATATCTCCACTCCACAGACATGTTTGAGTTACAGCAGCCAGCCTGCTAGTGCACTGCAACCTGTGGACACATCCGCCTACGCAATCACATCGTTTACATCCGACGGGCTACTGTCAGCAACGCAACATAAGCAAAAATAATTCAATTTAGCTCTCTGTCCATTTTGTTGTGTTGAAGCTAAGCACTAAATGAGTGAGTACAGTAGTAGGACATCTCTCACCTTTGAGAGAGACTGCATTTCACTCAGTAGGCTACCCCTAAAGTGAGAGTTTATCAAGCAAAATGACGAGTTAATTTACTTTTAACATCGCACGCCCTGCGATGTGACTATTGCGCATGCGCACATCGCGATGACGATGTGTAAACGATATATCGTGCAGCCCTAGTGCATGTAGGTGCATGTAGGTGCATGTAGGTACATGAAGGTACATGTAGGTACATGTAGGTGCTGTGTCGCTGGACTGCCCTGCCATTACCTTGTGTGTTATCATGAAAAATATTAAAAATGTCAAATGGGACAACTCGGCTTAACTTAGGAATCTTTTTTCCTGATTCGGTTCAGTTTATCCCCCTTTTTGCTGGGGACCCACGGGACCCCCTCAAGGATTTGATTTGATTTGATTTGATTAAGGATCCCCATTAGCTGGTGCCATAGCAACCAGCTAGTCTTCCTGGGGGTCCCATGGGGGTCCTCAGACCCCACTTTGAGAACCACCTCATTATACACTCGCTGTTATGATGAGATATGATCTGCCTGAGGGACAGTCGAAGGACGTTGGCTTGATTCTGTCAAAAACAAAATAAAGCTCAAAATGTTGAGAACCCCCCCCCACACACACACACACACACAGCACACACACACACACACACACACACACACACACACACAGCACACACACACACACACACACACACACACACACACACACACACACAGCACAGCACACAACAACACACACAGCGCACACACACAACACTGACAGCACAACCTGTTGAATAAACAGCATGGTTTCATTTGGACCGTGACAAATTATGTTACTGTCAGTGGAGACTGGACACACACACACACACACACACGCACACACACACACACACACACACACGCACACCACACAGACACGCACACCCCACACACACACACACGCACACACACACACACACGCACACCACACAGACACGCACACCCCACACACACACACACACACACACACACACACACACACACACACACACACATACATACATACACACACACACACGCACATCACACAGACACGCACATCCCACACACACACACACACACCCTCCTCCCCCTCCATGATGAAGAGCACACACTCCTCCAGCATAAGACAAACACAGCTGGCTCAGATGTGTGTGTCACATGGATGGAATGTATAGAAACAGAGACGGGGCTCCAAACTCGCCTGCGTTTTTCCCCCTCACTGAGGCGCATACCCCATTGAGGCACATACCCCACTGAGGCACATACCCCACTGAGGCACATACCCCACTGAGGCACATACCCCACTGAGGCACATAGCAGACTGAGGCACATACCCCACTGAGGCACATATCAGACTGAGGCACATAGCAGACTGAGGCACATAGCAGACTGAGGCACATAGCAAACTGAGGCACATACCCCACTGAGGCACATATCAGACAGAGGCACATACCCCACTGAGGCACATAGCAGACAGAGGCATATAGCAGACTGAGGCACATAGCAGACTGAGGCACATAGCAGACTGAGGCACATACCCCACTGAGGCACATAGCAGACTGAGGCACATAGCAGACAGAGGCACATAGCAGACTGAGGCACATAGCAGACTGAGGCACATACCCCACTGAGGCACATAGCAGACTGAGGCACATAGCAGACTGAGGCACACTCCTGAGGCCTGTACTACAAAGCCAGTTTAGTGGTTTAGCGAGGTAACTTCAGGTTTAAACCTGGTTTGGCCGTACTACAAAGCAAGTTAACTTCTTACCGACATATATTTCCATAGCAACTTATGCTTCACACTTAACCTGGTCCGTAGCAGGTTAAGTTGCAAGGATAAGATTAGACCTTAAATCCACCGCCCACGAACCAATCGAATCAGCAGTTTGGAAAAATGGCCAACCCCTTTCTGGATGAGTTTCCCGAAGGAGCACGAATTGTAATGTTGAATGAGTAATGGTAATCAATGTTAATGTTAATCAAGGACTAAAGCCTTGCACTTGTTGGCTATTTTAATTAAGCCATATACCACTTTGGAATATGTTTTTATATATTCATTTTTGTGCTCTCAAGTAGCCTAGATACGTTGTTTGATCCCGCTGATCGATTGCAGCTGAATAGTGAGTGGAGAAATATCACTAAACCGGCATAAAAAGGTTACATAAACGTCTCCAAAGCGCACGGTGCCGTGTGCGCAATGGAGCTGAGACTGACGTTGGGTTGGAATTGAAATAGTCATAGCTTACATGCTGGCCTACTACATCTAAGCAATTTAATATGGGATCACCTGCACACAGGCGATCCCATATTAAGATGATTCATATCTAGCCTACTCCTGCATTTTGCAGCTGCAAGTGTTGCTTTTGGCCTGTATGATGTGATTGAACTTCATATTTCCAGCATCATTATATGAAATATGGAGATATGCGACTCTGCTGACAATATATGTGACCACAAAATAGGCTATTTTTTATAAATGAAATCTATGCCCGCACATACCGTGTCGTTCAGAAGCCTCTTTTAATTTTATTATCATTCTTTTTTTTATTGATAGCCTATAGGAATTATCCAATCAGTGCGACTAAACATGACATCATTATTATTCGTTGAGCCTAAATGGTCTACGGATTTTGGACTGAGACATTAGGCTACACATTGCTTCCACTCGCAGTTTATTGAGAGGGTGAATTCAGCTGCTGTAGGATACGTGGAGGCAGAAACCGCTCTTCAAATAAATGACTGATGTGAATAAAAGTGGTAACTTTAGACAGTCATTCGGGAACAGACTAAAAATATCCAATGCGGATTTTGATTCTGACATAGTAGTCGATGGCTTTGATGAATGAGGAAATAGGCGTGTCTGGCGCTGTAAAAGCTACGGTTCTGAGCTGAGCGGTCCATATTGCATTGTGATTGGCTAGTTGTTAAAAACCACGCCTCTTTTGCGGGCACGAGCTCGTGTGCACGGGCATTTTCATGTGCACGCGCAGTCAACTTGATTAGAAAAACCTGGTTCGAGTTAACGACTGGCAAACGAGGTTCGTAGTACAAGTTAACTACAATCGAGCTGATCTGGTTTAGACAAACCAGATCAAGGGATAGATCCTGGATCTTCTTATCCAACATTCGTAGTACAGGCTACTGTTCTTGATTAATTGTTGTTATTGAGTCTATTTCTGCAAATAACTGCACTTTATGGCTGTGTTTACTCTACTAACGTTGACATTACTGCTCGAGCCGGACAGCCACGTAGGCAGCCATTACTGTTTTGCCAGCGGCATTCCTGATTGGCCGGTTATGATGTCAACATACGAGGCAGGTCCCTGATTGGCCCGTCTGCATTGTGGATTCTGCCCCGGAGCAAAGGCCAGAGGGTCTCGCAGAACAAAACACAAAATGTGAGTTCATGTGAGCTGATGGTTTCCCAGGCAACAGTAATAATGCATCACACAATAAGAATATACTGTACTGTGAGGCTAGTGTTGTTACGTCTCCAGCACGTACACAGGCTAGTGTTGTTATGGTCTCTATCACGTACACAGGCTAGTGTTGTTATGGTCTCCATCACCGTACACAGGCTAGTCTTGTTACAGTCTCTGGTTGAGCTAGCAAGTTTATAGTCACAATTAGCTTTTTCTCAGCAACCGAACAACTGAGCAGGAAACAGATTTCACCATCAAATCAATCAGCGTGAATTGAAATCAACGTGAATTTTACATGTTGGTCAGCTAGCATTTCTAGCATGGGCTAACTGCCCATGTCTCAGAGGAAGCATGGAACCAGTTTCGGCTCTCCCCAGATCGGCAGAGGGTGGAGCAGCAACCAGGATAAATAAATTACAATTAGCATTAATTGGGGATAAAAATGGGATAAAGAAAATCTGAAAAAAAATAAAAGGAATAAAAAAAGAATGGGCTGTTCCAGAGCGCCACATGTTTCGTTGATGTTGATGGTTTTGTTGGAGCTTGGCAACACTAATAGCAATTAAAAGTGAATGTTTTTTTACCACAAAAAGGCACATAGAACTTTGCACATGCCTGCACCACGAAACACTAAACACTCATGGCCCAAACGCCATGTGTGCACATAACACGGTTTCACTGCTGCCCGTTAGTCACTGTCTGGTACTGACCTCAACATATTGCACTGTTTGGACATAGGGACAGACACTGGGGGATTAGATGGAGATTAGCAGACTTGGAAGAGTGTTTTATGTGCAGCCTTGGAAGTGCAACAGTATTTACAGTATTTCCAAATCCGACCCATTTTGACACATACCCTGTCTCTGTTTATTTCACCCAAGGTCAATGTCAGTCCGTTACGCTCGCAGTCCGTTCATTTGGCTGTTTTCTGGTGGGATTAGTGAATTTATAAGCGCTACAGAGCAAATTGTTCCCGTACTTCAAGTTTCCAAATCACAGACAGATGGCGCTTGGCGAGCGTCGGAGTCCATAAAAGTCGGACACTGTCTCTGTACTTGGCAGGTTACGGTGACATTAGTGAAAGTCGTGTGTGAGCGAAGCCCGTTTTCCAAATCAAGCGCGGCTGTCTGTCTTAAAAGGTGCTAGTGTAGCATTTTTACACGTTAATATCTCGTCAAATTAATTGTGATTCCGCCGTAAACAAATAAGGCCGTGGTCAAGATGATGATGGAGCCCCTCAGGTGCAGTGTTAGTGTTAAGTGTTTCCTCAAATTGAGACCACGTTTCCCATAAAGCCCCTTGCTGCCTGTTCCCCCTCTCTCTTCTTGGCCTCACCTTTTTGGGTCAAAGCTTTTCTCTTTGGCTTTACTGAAAAGGACAAACATGTTGGAAGTGTTTTTTTACTGAAGAGGATAAACATGTTGGAAGTGTTTTTTTACTGAAGAGGACAAACATGTTGGAAGTGTTTTTTTACTGAAGAGGACAAACATGTTGGAAGTGTTTTTTTACTGAAGAGGATAAACATGTTGGAAGTGTTTTTTTACTGAAGAGGACAAACATGTTGGAAGTGTTTTTTTACTGAAGAGGATAAACATGTTGGAAGTGTTTTTTTACTGAAGAGGATAAACATGTTGGAAGTGTTTTTTTACTGAAGAGGACAAACATGTTGGAAGTGTTTTTTTACTGAAGAGGATAAACATGTTGGAAGTGTTTTTTTACTGAAGAGGATAAACATGTTGGAAGTGTTTTTTTACTGAAGAGGATAAACATGTTGGAAGTGTTTTTTTACTGAAGAGGATAAACATGTTGGAAGTGTTTTTTTACTGAAGAGGATAAACATGTTGGAAGTGTTTTTTTACTGAAGAGGATAAACATGTTGGAAGTGTTTTTTTACTGAAGAGGACAAACAT
>NC_139630.1:19621158-19743658 GCF_964638095.1 Poromitra crassiceps
ATGTCTCTACAGGTATAGAGTGATATGTCTCTACAGGTATAGAGTGATATGTCTCTACAGGTATAGAGTGATATGTCTCTACAGGTATAGAGTGATATGTCTCTACAGGTATAGAGTGATATGTCTCTACAGGTATAGACAGGTATAGAGTGATATGTCTCTACAGGTATAGAGTGATATGTCTCTACAGGTATAGAGTGATATGTCTCTACAGGTATAGAGTGATATGTCTCTACAGGTATAGAGTGATATGTCTCTACAGGTATAGAGTGATATGTCTCTACAGGTATAGAGTGTTATGTCTCACCAACAACAATGGCAGCCAACACTTCGCCTATAAAACAAACAGCTGGGAGACGATAGCATCATAATCATGACTGAAACACACAGAGCAGTAAGTTGTGTGTGTGTGTGTGTGTGTGTGTGTGTGTGTGTGTACATGTTTGCACTGCTGCCCTCTAGTGCTGTAAATCCTATTGACCAGCCATGAGAGCTTAGATTGTCCCCTTTGTATTCCTAGACTCCCCCTAGAGCGACAGTGTATGCACACACACACACACACACACACACACACACACACACACACACACACACACACACACACACACACACACACACGTTAGAGAGAAAGAGTTCAGTGTCTGATTTAAACACATGGCTGATTGAAGCTCCCGGTTACACGACACTTCCAGCCGCCCACATCGATTTCAGTGGGCGGGACTTCTCTTCTCGCCTTGATAGACAGCTCCTTCAACCAATCACCATCGCCAAATCCACCCAAATCCACTCGGAAGAAGGGCAAAAACGCCCCCCCCCCCCCCCCCCCCCCACCCCCCCACAGACACTCTACTCGTCTTGGTCCCTCATGGTGATTACTCTGAGTGATTTACATTTATTTTGTAACAGTTATGCAGGGGAGATTTATTTTGAAGGCTGCCTGAAGTGGTGGTATTAAGTGCCTTGAGCGTGTTCTTGAGTCCTCTCTCGCACATCATGGTTCTGACACACACTGAGAATGCGAAGCTAAAACGCTGGGTTACAGGGTTTCCTTCTATCTTATACAAATCGCCCTGTCATTCAGTCCCAAAAATACAGATCAAAGTGCGTCTTATCAGTTCAACAAGGAACACGTCTTGTTTAATTTCCAAATAAGGGACGATTCCTTTATTTGAAGGGAGGGTTGGCAACCTGGAAGTTCCAGGTGACTTCTTAGGTGACTTCTTAGGTGACTTCTTAGGTGACTTCGTAGGTGACTTCGTAGGTGACTACAGCACAACTACCTGATGACATCACAGTCGAGCAATTTGCGTGACATCATTTCCAGTTGAGTTCACTTCACACGCTTTTTTATTTTTTTTACACGAGATGGATTCGCTCAGGTCAACTACTGATCTCCGGGTCCATATGGACAAAGTCACGCATAGAAGCGGCTGCACTGCTTAAAAATGACTATATTTATATGATTTCATATTTTTCCGCCTATTTAACAACACAAAAAAATAACAAAAAAGTTTCTTTAGTTTTTCACATTTTTTCACATCAAAAGTTCATTCATCAAGAGTTCATTCATAATAGACATCTACAGTTTGCTGATGTCAGGTAGTACTATCAAATGTCTACCCCATTTCAGCCAATCATGACATGACAGCTGTCAATCAATCTTCAGAAATGTTCATAAACTTGACAAATAAGTATGTAACATACAAAATAAAATTAATGTTTATCGAAGACTTTTCTTTTCAGTGAAGTTACTAGCTGGGTTTCCATCCAAAGGTATCGCAACTTTTAATCGAATTTTCAGAAAGTCAGTGATGATGTCATCAGCGATGTCATCAGTCTGAGGCTCACAGGAGAGACTGAGGAGGCTCACGAGAGAGACTGAGGGAGAGGGAGAGTGAGGAGAGGGAGAGGAGGAGAGGGAGGGACAGAGAGACTGAGGGAGAGAGAGACTGAGGGAGATGCGCGCCAATAGGGCAGGCAAGGCCACACAGCAGCCGAGCTGCGGGCTGCGCGGCCGAGCTGTGAAAGCGAGCTGCAGGGCCAGCTTGGCGAGCTGCAGGATGGGCGAGGCCGTGCAGCGGGCGAGCCTAGGAATCGCGTGTGCGTAGCGCGCGAGATGCATAGTGAGATCAAGTTTCCAGTCTGCTCATCTCACTTCAATCATTGTCATTGCAGCAAAATGGGATTGTCAAGCAGACAGACTGACCAACTCTGTCATAAAAACCTGTCATAAATGTTGCATGATGCACCTGACATTTTGTATAATAAAATATCACGATACTTGGCAGTTAATACAATACGATATATTGCCCACAAAATATCACCCCCCCCCCCCCCCCTCCTAGTAAAAGGCAACACTGACTCGTTGCAGGACTTCATCGCAGCAACATTTCAGGATCTGTGTGTAAAAGGGGCTTCAGACAGGAGAGGAGAGAGCGGGTGAGAAACTCCCACGAGCCCCAGCGACAGATCTGTGAGTGTTTGACAAAGTCGTTAAAGAGCACTCCGTCTGGACTTTCTCATTACAGAGGAGTGTGTGTGTGTGTGTGTGTGTGTGTGTGTGTGTGTGTGTGTGTGTGTGTGTGTGTGTGTGTGTGTGTGTGTGTGTGTGTGGGGGGGGGGTGGGTCAGGCTGACATTTAGACTGAGGCTAGGCAGGGACCATTAAGGCTGCTAGGAGACTCCACAGCCCCGTGCATGTGTGTTTGTGTACAGTATGTGACTGTGTGTGTTTGTGTACAGTATGTGACTGTGTGTGTGTGTGTACAGTATGTGACTGTGTGTGTGTGTGTGTGTGTGTGTGTGTGTGTGTGTGTGTGTGTGTGTGCGTGCGTGCGTGCGTGCGTGCGTGCGTGGGTGGGTGCGTGCGTGCGTGCGTACGAGTGACTTATCTCCTTGTTTCAATAGGGAGCCCTTTAAGCCTCACTGTGTTGTGTGATATAACAGTTATATCACACAACACGGTAAAGCTTAAAGTTATATTATAACTAATCCATCACACACTGGGCGGTGAGGAAGCTTTCAGCTGCTTTCACTGGCTCAGTGGTTCCCAGCCTTGGGATTGCAATTCACCAGCCCACTGGAACTCAAATGGGGTTGATCGATTATTTATTTATTTATTTATTTATTTATTTATTTATTTATTTATTTATTTATTTATTTATTTATTTATGTATTTATGTATTTATTTATTTATGTATTTATGTATTTATGTTTTATTTTATTTTATTTTTTATTTTTTATTTTTTTTATTACACCACACTTTAAAACTACCGAAGAGGATCAGGGCCACTTGTGATTGTTTTAAATATTTTTGGGGTTTTATTTTAGTTTTGAGTTTAAGTCAGGATTCTGAGAATAAAGTCAGAATTCTGAGAATTAAGTTAGAATTCGGAGTTTAATGTCAGAATTCAGAAGGGGGAAAGAAGCCAGAATTTGGAGGAAAAAGTCAGAATTCTGAGATTAACGTCATGAATCTGAGAAAAAAAGTCAGCATTCAGAATTTGTCCGAATTCTGAGAAAAAAATCGGAATTCTGAGATTTAAGTCCGAATTCAAAGAAAAAAAGTCAGCATAATGTGTTCCATGCGAGATCACTGATGATGTCACTGATGATATTACCGATGTACCGGAATTTGAATGTCTGGGGTCCCTAGATTTTTGTAACGTCAAATTGGGGTCACAAGTGAAAAAAAGGTTGGGAACCCCACAGCTCTACAGACTCTCTCCTCCATCCACAATGCTTTCTGTTTGCAGAAAGACAATGGACGCATTCAACCATCAATGTCTGTCATCACAATTAGTAGAAATCTATTTGGAAGCCACAGACAAACAAATCATCTGGGAGCATTGATTCAGGACCAATGAGATTAAGTCCAATAATATCTTGTCAGTCATGTTGTTAATCCCCTTTGTCCCCAGAAGTGTGGTGGATAGAAGCAGGTTTTGGTTACTTGATGCAGGAACTTTACTATAGATTAGAGTTTAACGTGCCGATGCCCGCGGCTAGGAGACTATAGAGGGCGAGAGACAATGAGAGAGACAGACAATTTAATGAGCTGATGACGCACAGAGAGAGAGAGAGAGAGAGAGAGAGAGAGAGAGAGAGAGAGAGAGAGAGAGAGAGAGAGAGGGAGACAGAGAGAGAGAGAGAGAGAGAGAGAGAGAGAGGGAGACAGAGAGAGAGAGAGACAGAGAGAGAGAGAGAGAGAGAGAGGGAGACAGAGAGAGAGAAAGATACAGAGAGAGAGAGAGAGAGAGAGAGAGAGGGAGACAGAGAGAGAGAGACAGAGAGAGAGAGAGAGAGAGAGAGAGACAGAGAGAGACAGATGCGTTGTTGCGCTGTGAGACTCCTCCCCCCTCCTCCCCAAGCTAAGTGGCCTTTTTCTCTGTGGTTCAACGGGGCCCAGTGCGTGTGGTCTCTTGCTGCCTTCACGTACCGTCGGGAATATGACAATTGCGGTTAACATGAACGCTAAGACAAGAGTGGTAAATTCACTGGAAAATGGGGTGTTTTGTCGTGAAACCCGAGTTTGTCGAGATGTGGCGGAGAGTAGTCTATAAAAAGCAGTTTAATAAATTAATTAATAATTAACAGCAACACAACAACTAGATGCCCGGTGCACATTTTCTCCCCTATGTTGTCGTTGCTGTGTGTACCACATGGTGGCACTGTGGTGATAAAACACCACCTATTTTTCCCCTTCTCAGATTTCCCCACGTTTTCCCCCTGCTGTCCTGGGCCATTGCTCCACCCCCTCTGCCGATCTGGAGCAAGTTGCAGTCAGACTAGCACCATGCTTCCTCCGATACATGTGCAGTCACCAGCCACTTCTTTTCTCCTGACAGCGAGGAGTGACGAAGCGAGTGGGAGGATCACGCTATCCCCGCCAGTTCCCCTCCCCCCGATCAGGCCCCCCGACCGCCCAGAAGAGGCACTAGTGCAGCAACCAGGACACATACCCTAACGCTACGTTCACACAGGGCACCTACGCCTTGCCTTGCCTCAATGCACTTCTACGCCTACATACCTTGAGCTGGGCGTGAACCTATCACACGCTTTTGCGATCACACTGAACGCCTATTCCACGCTGAACCTGAGCCGAGTCACAAGCGCCTCTCCTCTCTCCCGAGTGTTTTTTTTTGTCACGTGTGGTCCCGAATTATCATGGGTAGGTCAAATAAATCTGATATATTTAATGTGCTATTGATGCTGGATATGTATAACCAGGTCTCCTTCTTGGGGCACTGTTGTCATAGAGAACTGGATGCTGTTGTACTAAGTGGATTAACTTTTCATTGTCCATCTTGCTTCTTCGGTCGCTATTCTCTCTCCTCTCATTTGTTTACCGACGGGGAGAAAGCTCCACGTGATAGCCACCCGTCAATCTCTCTCTCTCTCTCTCTCTGCTCAACACTGTTGTAGTAACACCATTTTATTTTGAAATTCAGTTGACTTTGCCATTTCCCACGGATATTGTCGCATTTTTCCTTCATGGCTTGACAGAAAAAGTCTGCCTTCACGCGCCTAGTCAGCTTGAAAATAGAACTCACGCCTAAACGATAAAATCGGCGCAGCTCAGGCGAGGCGTGGGTACACGCAACGTTCACGTTGAGGCGCCCTGTGTAGATAGCCTCATTGACTAAAAAGGACGCCTATTTAAAAGCGTGGGTAAAGGCAAGGCATAGGCAAGGCATGGGTGCTGTGTGTGAACGTAGCCTTAATCCGGCTTCCCACCCACAGACACGCCCATTGTGCCTGTATGGACGCCTAACCAAGCCGGAGGTAACACAGGGGCTTGAACCTGCAACCATGGTGTTGGTAGGCAGGGAATCTACCGCTGCACTACCCACAACGCCAAAATGCTACTTTGTTACAGTGTATGGTTTGTGATTTTGCACCGAGAGCAGAGCACTCGAAAGCGCAGAGAAGTCGTTGGGATGTCAAAAGTACGGGCTTACTAAGAGCACCTGAAGGCAGCATATCTCTCTCTCTCTCTCTCTATAGGCGTCCCTTGCTCTCTCATCCATGTGCCAAATTAACCTATTTCCCGGTTCATTAAAGGCGGTGATAGTTCATCCATGAGCGCTGAAACATAAAGCAACAGTGTCGGTGGAGGAAGTCCATTAAAAGAACATTTCCTGTCCTTTGTCGGCTAACGTTACAGGTCATTGTTACACTGTAGCTACAACACAGCAATGTGTCAGCTGTTGAACTGTTGCCTGCCAGACTAATTGCAATAAAGTTTAAAAGATGTCGTCAACCAGGTCACCATCATCAAATGTCTATACTGGACACGTCATGAATCCACCAATAAATCAGGTGCTAGTTTGGTGATTTGCAGACCAAATGTGTTCACCTGTTAACACTCAGCTCAATGCATCAACTCATTGTGTTCACCTGTTAACACTCAACTCAATGCATCAATTCATTAAAAACCCTAAGCCAGTGGTTCTCAACATGTGGTCCGCGGACCATTAGGGGTCCTTGAGGGATTCCAGGGGGTCCGCCGCAAACTGATGATTATTGTTAATCTCTTCACCATTTATTAATTTACAGGAAGTTAACACAATTAGAGCATGTAGTAGAATGACTATTTTGATGATAGCCTATACCTAATATAGACAGTCCTGGAATTCTGGACAAAATCATAGGCTATCTAATACAAATATTAGAGACAACATCTCATCAAATGAGGTCCAAATTGGGGGTTCTTGATATGAAAAATGTTGATAATCACTGCCCTCTTATATCATGGATATGACTCATATTTTAGGGAAGCTGGAGCAAAGACTGATGACTGACAATATATTATCTGAAATGACCAGTTTATTATCTGAAATTACCAGTTTAGTGCGAACATTGGTCTTGGATTACTTCAACCTGACCTGTTTAAATTGCCACCTCGCCATGCATTGTCATTATTTTGCTGGTTTGCACCAAACTCAGATGTAGCAAAGGGCTCGTCATGATCTCTCACCTTATTGTCAGCTGTCAACTGGAGATATGAATCACAGGTCCAAGCTTCTTCTCATAATGTCTCTCCAACAGCTGCGTCCAAGTCCTTAACTCCAAACTCCCAGCTCGTCCAAGACAAGTCCGTCAACTGTCACAGTCAACGCGGCGTGAAAACTGCAGTCAGCTTCTCTCTGTGTCTGTCTGTCAGTCTGCTGCTGCAGCCTCTCTGTGTCTGTCTGCTGTCTGCAGCTCTGGAACGTTATGGAGGAGAACAAGCTCACACATTTTGGATCATTACACCATGTGACCATCACAACAAAGTTCTCTCAAACTCACAGCCCAACTTTCTCCGCCGGTGATGAACACGCGTTTCTTCCACTTGACTGACGGTACGCTGGCGCCCTCTGCTGGGTGTTTGGAGCTGGAAAAACATGCTCCTCTCTGTCTGGAAGTGGACTAGAGCCAGGCTGTGACAGGATAATCATGCTATGACAGAGAAGCAGGCGGCATAATGTCAAATAAACACTGAGAAATAAAACAAACACAATGGGGGATGAGTCCGTGGGTGGGAAAAAAAGACAAAAAGAGGTCTACTGTGAGCCAAGGGAAGTTTGATACTCCCTGGAGTCAGTGCACATAAATACATTACTGAAGTGGTTTATGTGAACATGATCACGTGCATATGTTTTGTTTGGTGTGTTTTAATTAGGGAGATAGTCTGGCAACCGAGACTATGTTTTAAGTAGCCTATGATTGGTAATAAAAAATAAAAAAATAAATACACCAATATAAAAAGCCTATTAGCCTAATATAAAACGATAACAAATAGCCTACAAACGGAGATAGCCTACCTGTTTTTGCAAATAAACTCTTCTGCAAACCAGCAGTAAATGGTGCCTTCATATGCTCCTCGTAAATGTCCCAATCGAGGTATTGGATTCCCAAATACAACTCACGCAATCCCCACCTCCCATTTTTTGTTTCTAGTTCAATGTTTATCGGTGGCTTAATTGGGTTTTATTTTAGAAATCATTCGGCACGGAGCTACGTTGTGTTGCACTGGTGTTCTTCTGAGTTTTGATCATCAGAACTCCTACTTTCGCAGCCGCGTTCATCGTGTAGCTAGTAGCTAAGTTATCATTCCGATATTTCAGATAGCACCTGAAGGCATCGTAAGCAGCTGTGCACTGCAACGGCACTGATGATGTGTCGGGAGCGCGCATGCATCCGTCTAGGCGGAGCCCAAGAAGTGTTGCACACTGCACAGGTAAGGTAAGAGCAGAATCGCCACTAAGTTTGTTAATGTTTGTTTCAGGTGTTGAAGGAATTTGCATCGTTGTGCAACTGCTAGCGGCCAGCCCCCGTGTGGAGAGAGAGCTGTACACCAACCTCCATTCAATTTGTTTGTTTGCCGACTGGTCAAAGAAACAGACCTCGGAAAACATGGCGAAAGAGTTTTTATTTTAAAAGCCACTCCATCTGTGCATAACACAATCTCGCTTCCGGTTTACTGATTTTGCCTTCAAAATAAAAGCTCAATAAAGTTCGGGTTTTACAATAAAAACTAGTAATCCAACTACAGTGGAATCCGCATATAGTGATCACGGTTATTAGTGATCAACCGCTTATTTTGATCATAAAGCTTGGTCCCGAATCATTCCACATGCAATTCCATTACAGTGATCAATACTCCGCTTACAGTGATCATTTTGGGCCTTGTCCCACCTGAGATCAATGGAAAAATTTAAAACTACAGTAATTTTATTATTTACAAACTGCCAAAAATGAGCAACCGAGATACAGCAGCGATCCTCGGTGCATGTTTGTCTGTATATGGAGAGATGGCGGCGTCTCTGTCTATGCGAGACCTCTGTGTTTGAAACAGCTGAAGGCCTAACTTACTAGGCATTTTTAAAGTCAATAACATTCAGTAGGCTAAATAACGATGTTCCATTATTTTATATGTACTGTTCGTGTAATAAATATACAAATGTCAATTAGATGGTAATCTACATGAGAAATAAAGAAAAATAAATCACTATAAGAGATTCAAGAGGAGTGCACTGTATTAAAAAAAAAACAACAACATATGAACAAGAGGAACAGTTTGAATGAAACTAGACCAGCAGAACAAACAAAGGAGACAGTGTGTTATTTCTTGAAATGCTTTCTACACCAATAGGCTAACTTTGGGCAAGTGTAAAAAAAGAAAACAAAGTGAAATGGCCTAAATGGTAGATTCATACTTCTCTATTTAATGGGAAACATTATTATTTCCTTATTTAATGTGGGAGCCGGCCATGGCCATGGGGTTTTAGAATGGGGATTTCACTTAACACATTCACTGCCAACCGTTTTTTTTTTACTGTAGGTAGCTTCTGCCAAAGGTTTTTTTTGAGGATTCTGGCTCATCTTTCAACAGCCGAGGATTATTTTCTGCTAGGATTTTGTGGACACAAAATATCTCAAAAGAACTAATAGAATGTGTGCTTTCTCTGTCTAAAAGAGTTAGTTTGTAGAGTTAGTAGTTATGTATGCATTAGCAGTTGAATACAGCATGGTTTCAGAGATTTTTTGCGAGTTTTGAGATAAATGGATTTTTAGAACCACCTCACGTGCCTGTGATTATGGGTGCCCTTGGGCAAGCGTGTATACTGTATTGTGTGTGTGTGTGTGTGTGTGTGTGTGTGTGTGTGTGTGTGTGTGTGTGTGTGTGTGTGTGTGTGCGTGCGTGCGTGCGTGCGTGCGCGCGCGCGCGTGCGTGCGTGATTCGGTAGAACAGGCAGAACAGTCACTTTAACGATTTATTTTTGGCATCAGTGAGCCATCAGACATCTAAACAATATCGTTCTGAACATATAGTTCCTCCATAAGCACCCCCACCTCCCTCTCCTTCAAACTCCTCCCTCCGTAGGTGTGTCTCTGGTGGCTTTGCAGTGTTTGTCTCACAGGCGAGTTTCTGCTGCCTGCCTGTCTGTGCTGCTGCTGCTGGCGCAGTCTGGATTAGACTGTAAAATCGGGCTCGTTCGTTTCTGGGTTTTCGGTTGTGAGCTTTGATGAAGCTGCATGCGATTCTTTCTGCTGGTGTTTCAAAGTGTGTTGCACCCATAATCTATTATGCAAATTTGCAATCCCCCACCGCCAGCTCCGAGCGCGAAAGCGAAAGCGTTTTCGCCAATCCATTTTCATGAGAATGGCTTCCTCAAGCGGCTGTTTTTTCTTGGCTTTCTCTCGTCTGGAGAGCACTGTCGCCACTTAGTGGGTCGGTAAAATAGATTATACACATTCAATACCTCCAATATTTTAATAGGAGATGTAAAAGGGTTAGATCCACGTCCCACCGTCAATTTTTTTTTATTTTTTTTAAGACGAGATATCTCGTCAACGGCAGTCAACGTTTTTTTTTTTAAGACGTGATATCTCGTCAACGGCAGTGAACGTGTTAAAGAGCATGGAGCAGGGTAATTCCTTTACTAAATGTATACTTAACCTTGTCCCTAGGTCTATTTGAAAAGTTAATGCAGGATAAAAAAAATAAAATAAACACATGTGAATTTTTTTTTGAGAAAAACACCTTCCTTTTTGAGAAGGAAATAACAGGCTTTTATTTTGTTAAGGCACAGCCTGATACGTCACAGTAGGGAGTGGCTCCCGCGTGCACGTCTCCCTCTCCCCTCCCACTGTAGGTATGGCGTCCATCAATTCCATGGTCAAATCAGTCGCATTTCAGCAGGACAGATAGTCAGGTCAGGTACGTACGCTAGTCAAAGTCAATCAGTCAGCCAGTTAGTCGGTCGGTCAGTTGGTAGGTTAATCACTAGTTAGTTTTTAGTATATAGTTAGTCAGTCATATAGTCAGTACTGTAGTAAGTCGTTGTCAGTGAGTTTTGGGTCGGCGTGTCGTCCAGGTTGCTGCAGGCAGATAACGAGCTCCACTCAGCTCCTGCTGTGACACGCTCTCTTTCTATAGCCGTTTTCACACATGCGTACAGGAACATTGCCTGTAAATCAATAACGGCTATTTCCCGGAATTCCCCTTCACACCTGAGGGATCACATGTGTGAAAATAGCCGTGAAAGAAGCTGTATTTTGGGGGGTGGGGGGCGGAGGAGAGTGGGCTGGGTCATGACATATAAACTGTGCTGCAAGGCAGTCAGAAAAACAAACATGGAGCCGGCGTCCACTCTTTTGATAATATTGCTGACACGCTTTTTCCTCAAACGTAGACGGCGACGTAGACAAATGAAGGCGATAGTGAGGACAGCCCGCAAAAAGTCGCAATGAGATGCCATCATGTGCAGCACTGAGTGCGCTTCCACTCCCAAACGACCGCACATCAGCACATGAATGAACCATCAAACCCTGTGTACTATGCTTTAGAGTAGTGGGAGAAGGGGGGAAGAGGAGAGAGCAGGAGAGTGGAGGAGGGCAGGAGAGCGGGGGGATGTGGGGGAGGAGAGGGCAGGGAGAGGGAGGAGGTGGGGAGAAAATGGAGGGGGAGGAGAGAACAGAGAAGGAGAGGTGGGAGGGTGCAGGGGAGGGAGAGCACGGGGAACGTGAGAGAGGGGAGAGCAGAAGTGGCAGGGAATGGGGAAAAATTGGGGAGAAAGAGCAGAGGAGGGGAGAAGGAGGAGAGAGCAGGAGAAGGGAGGGGGAGAGCGGTGGGATGTGGGGGAGGAAAGAGCATGGAAAGAGAGGAGGTGGGGGGGAATGGGAAATGTGGGAGAGGAGAGAACAGGAAGGGAGAAGAGGGGAAGGAGCGGGGAAGGGGGAAAGAGAAAGAGAGAGGGGGGGGGGGGGACAGACAAACTGACTAGACATTAACCAGAGCTAACTGGGACATAGGAAACTGTTATCAATTGTTATGGGACGTGATGCACTGTCCAAGGTTTCAGCAAAAGAGAGAAGTCCTCAATGCCACGGGTGAATCTATATGTGTGAGATGTCATGTCATGTTAACTTATAGCATTAATTATGCATATGCAATTATTAGCTTATTGATTAGGAAATGCCCATGGAACTTATATTTTCTCCAACAGAAGTTTTTTTTTATATTACTGGGTAATATAGTCTAGATGGACAAAGGGGTCCACGCGCATAGGGTGGATTTTTTTTCGCAACCTGTTTTTTCTTAATCCTTGAAGTGTCTATTTTAAGATTCTGCCAGGTCCCAGGCTGAAATAATCCCCCATGGGGTTCATTTTTAACCCTTTATGCACCTATATCACGAATCTAAAACCGTAAAACCAAACATAGAAAACATCATAACTTTTAAAGTAAACAACATACAGACACAAATGAGCACACTTTTTCATACAAGTTTGACCCAAGGAATTCAGTAAAGTTGTTATTTTTAAGATTAAAACACATCTTGACTCCATTTCTGGGGGGAAACGGCAAAAAAATGACAAAAAAATCAAGATCGCATCCATATTTTCCTCTTTTTTTGGATTTTTTGGGGGGATCTTTTTTCGCCACCTGTTTTTTCCTAATCCTTGAAGTGTCTATTTTAAGATTCTGCCAGGTCCCAGGTTGAAATAATCCCCCATGGGGTTCATTTTTAACCCTTTATGCACCTATATCACGAATCCAAACCCGTAAAAGAAAATATAGAAAACATCATAACTTTTAAAGTATACAACATACAGACACAAATGAGCACACTTTTCCATACAAGTTTGACCCAAGGAATTCAGTAAAGTGGTTATTTCTAAGATTAAAACAAATCTTGACTCCATTTCTGGGGGAAAACAGCAAAAAAATGACAAAAGAATGAAGATCACACCCATACTTTCGTCTTTTCTTTATTAATAATAGGCAAAAACAATTCAAATCACTGTCACAAGCCACATGACCTTAACAAAAAAGGAGACCTGTACACCATCAAACCAATCTTAGACAGTAATATACAAATAACAACATATTTTAGAAAGCATCACCATCATTAACACATTGAATGCCAGCCATGTTTTCATTCCTGTAGGTAAGTTGTGCCAGGGGTGTTTTTGACGATTCTGGCTCATTTTAGCAACAGCCGAGGATTCTTTTCTGTTAAGAATTCATGAACACCAATCATCTAAAAATAACTAATAGAATGTGTGCTTTCTCTGTCTAAAAGAGTTAGTTTGCAGAGTTAGTAGTTATGTAGATATTAGCCGTTGAGTACAGCATGGTTTCAGCGTCTGGAAATTTATTCAGAGATAAATGGCTTTTTGTGAAACAGTCACTTTAACCATTCATTTTTGGCATCAGTAAGACCGTCAGACATTCTAAACAATAGTTTTGAACAGTAATTTCCTCCATAACAACAGGAAACACCCCTCTCATTCAAACTCCTCCCTCCGTCTGTCTTCTCCTGCTTCCTCCTGGCTGTACAGCGGGCGTGTCAGAAGCGCTTTTGCTGCTGCCTGCCTGTGTGCCTGCCTGCCTGCTTGCCTGCGTGCGGACGCTCCTTGTGCGAGTCAAGATGGGCCGGGGAATGCGTGGGCGATGGGCAGATGTTGATTATGGCCTTTCTGAGGTGTTTCAAAGTGTGTTTCACCTATGATCTATTTTGCAAATCGCTCTCCGCTCTCTGTGTGCTGCTGCCGGTGCGCGGCCGCTCTCAGGCAAGACAAGTGGATTACTGTAAAATCGCCACGGCATTTCCTTGAACGGCTTGGTCCCGCGGCAGTTTTTTCTTTGATTTCGGTCGTCTGGGGGAGCACTGTCAACACTTAGTGGGTCGGTAAAATAGATTATACACATTATCTTGCTCCAATAGTGATCTCGAAGATGTAAAAGTTGTTGATTGATGTCCCAGCGTCAAAAAAAAAAAAATGTTTATGTAAGACGAGTAAACTCGGCTCTGGCACTTAAGCGTTGGATTATGTAAGACGAATTATTTCGGCTATGGCACTTAAGGTGTTAAAGAGATCATCAACATCAATCTCTTCGATCTCTTCCTCCTCATGGTCCCACTCATAGTCCCCATCCTCCTCATCCACAGAGATATTGTTTGCATCATCTGTCTCCTTTGAAAGAGCTTTTCGTGCTTCTGACTCTGCTTTCTGAGCCAGTACCTCAACAAGAGAAGGGGGGAGGATGGGTCCAACTGTCCAGACAGGCTCTAACACACCCTCATCCTCTGTCTTGTCCCAGCCTATGCCCTGATCATAGGGGTTTGGCCTCTCAAAGATGGGTTGGTCTGCTCTTTTGTAGCAGGCGACTCTGAAGTTGACCCGCTGTACATGGGGAATCAGACAGACCTTGGGAGGAGGCAGGCGTTCCAGGTCGACTTTAGACTTTCTGTCGAGGACTTCATCAGGACCCACCATTTTCCTCAGCATCTTGGCCCGCACAGCATCAACTGACGTCATCCGTGCATTGCCATACATCACGCAAGTGAAGGACTCCATATTCTTTTGCAGCTCATCTGTCACAAGCCAGTCTTCGCCTAGCTGACTAAACGCCTTATGAAATTTAGGATTTTTCTGTAGCTTCTTAAGGGGATTCAGCTTTCCTTTGCCTTTGAAAGCGCTGGTACAGTCTTCCCCTGAAAAGACGTAGTACCCCAGGAGGGTGCTGCAGTACTCAGGGCCCAGCGACTCAGCCAGCTCAGACACATGTATTAGTCTGCGATGGATACCAGTGCCGTGGTCAAGGTAGATGGTGAGGTTAATCCTACTCGCATGGTAGAGGAGGATCATCAGGATATCGGTATCAGGGGTCCTCACCACACCAGACTTGTACCCCCACTCGACAGCCTGGTGGAGGTACAGGACGACACGGCTGTCTGTCTCCTCCTGGTTTGACCGCAGGGCATAGACCTCAGAAGCCCGGACCTGTAAGAAGTAAAGTAATACTGCTGTTTAACATAATGTAACAGATATAACTTACTTCTCATGAATTACTTTAAATGTTCCAGAGCATAATCAATCTTATAGTCTACAGAATATTTTTCATAGCGTCGGTAATGGGGTGGCTGCTTAAGTCAAGCACTGATAGCCATTAGCCTTATCCTCTCTCATCTTACTTTGCCATTTGTTGTAGTTAGCTCATAGGATCTTCCGTCAACACACACCACTGCTTTCATGCACTTCTCAAGCCGGGACGCTGCCTCACTGCTCCCCCAGACCTTGAGAAGCAGGGCACACAGCTGCTTCTTGTTTAGCTCATTCCCCTAGGAAGGCCTTGAAGTCACAGGGCTTGCGGGTGTGTGGACCATCGATGATATATTTCTCGGTGAAGCCTCGTCTGAGCCTCCCCTGGGCTTTGATGGAGTCTGGCTGGTAGTAGTCTGTGGAAAAGACAAAGTGCTTCTTCGGAATCATACAGTCCAAGAGCTGCATGCACATCTCTCCACAGGTTGGGGGGAGATTGTTCATGTGGAAGAGGGCGTTGCCATCCTGTATGAAGAGTGCCTCCTTCGGGTAGGTCACCTCCTCATCTCTGTCCTGGAGGAGATAGGGAATGATGGTGGCCTTGTTTGTCTTGGCAAAAAAGCCATCGGGAGAGCCAAGCGCATGAGGGACAGGTGAGAGGGGGTACCGCATGAGTTCCTCAATGTTGATGGGCTTATCAAGCATCTGGGATTTAACCAGCAGCTGGAAGGCAAGGTTGCTCTGCTCCTTGTACATAAAGACCTGCAATGGTATATTAAGGAATTATTGAAGTATTAATGCAATGTTAAATTAGTATGTTAAGACAATGACTGAATCAGTTGAGTTGACCAGGTGGCCCTTGTGAACCTTCTGTTGGTACTCCATGTATAGATGAATCACCTTGAGTAGTGACAAGTCCTTCAGAGCAGCATCAAGGTTCTCGCGACTGCAGCAGTGGATCAGATTGGTGAGGGTCTCGTGTGGGATCTCTAGATTCTCCTCATCCAGGAAAACATTGATCAGCAACCGTTCGAGTGCCTCCATGACCACCTTCAAATTGAAGAGAGCCTTGGCATATGATTTGCCACTCAGAATACTTTTCAGGCAACCACTGGTTGCAAGGCCAGCTTCTATGAGGATTTCTGAGTAGCCAGCACCTCGACATTTGTGGCCAGTGAGCTTGCCTATGTAATTCATGGCCGTGTGGAACTTGCCAGGGATGATGATGTGCTTCTTGAATTCCTTCTCATATTTCCAGACTATCGGACAGGCCTTCATGACCAGCCCCAGGTCAAACGTGTTGATGGTGTATGGCTGCCCAACCTCCTCTGTTGCTGCCTCAGACCTCTTGAGCAGCTCATACACCACTGCATTGATTTTCTCAGAGGCATGTTCCCTGTGCTGGAAATAAAGCCACCAAATGAAGGCACCTGCTGCTTGCTCTCACTGCTTAAACGTCTGCAGAGGAGATAGATGTAGTATTCCATCATTTAGGCATCATATGACCTGTGGTTTTCAGCAGGAGGGGTGAACTTGGCATCCTTGGAGAATGTGGGACCAGCTCTCTTGAATGTTAGCTCTGGCAGTGTCTCCGGATCTTGGATGACCTCTCATAGAGAGGAAGGGTCCTCTCATTGGTGCACTGATGGCCCTCCTTCACCTCTTGAATCATTATCCCCCCAGTGCTGTTAACAACATTTGAGCCATGAGCATTGGTTGTGATTTGGTTCAGATTGTCCACTCACTGTGAAAAACAACATTTCCTTCACCAGTAATGATGTGAGGGGTCAGAAAGGTGGACATCTCATCAAAAGCCATGGCCATTGCTGTCTCAAGCTCGATACCGAAGTCATATGTCTCTGAGTGTCCGAGGCGTGCAAGGATGGCCGTGAGCTGCAAAGAGAGCAAATGTCTTTATTAATGATATAAACATGATCAAATACCAGTATAAAAAACAGGCCCTAAGCAACGACCATATATATGGGACGGGGTAAGCAATAGGTTAGCCGATTACTCACCTGTTTGCTTCGATAGAGGTGTCGCACTGTGGCACAGAGGAGGAGGTGCTTTGGGAGTTTCCACTTGCTGTTGGTTGCAGCTCGACAGACATCCTGTGTGATCGAATAGACCAGCCTCTGAGTCTTCTCACCCTTTTCTCCATCAAGCTCAGGTGTCCCTGTCAGCACCACTCTCAGAAATTTTACAAGATCAGCTGGTAGCAGCTCATCCATCTTCACAGCATTCAGCTCCTGTGCAGTTGGGGGCCATGGCAGTTCATTTGACTCTTTGAATGCCTTTATGATGAGAGCATGGAGGGTGAGGGCTGCATCATGGAGTTGGTCTGCTGTTCCGAGCTTGTAAGCACATGAAACTGCTTCAGCTAAGGTAATGCTTGAACTGTAGACCAGGTAGAGCTCAACACAACCACGGAGTGGTGCCTTGGAGAAGGCAAGTGCATGAGAGATGTCTTCGTCTCCTTGCAAATGTCTCATCAAGTTCTAGTTATTTTATTTATGATTATTAATTAAACAAAAAAGGAAAATATGGATGTGATCTTCATTTTTTTGTCATTTTTTTGCTGTTTTTCCCCAGAAATGGAGTCAAGATGTGTTTTAATCTTAGAAATAACCACTTTACTGAATTCCTTGGGACAAACTTGTATGGAAAAGTGTGCTCATTTGTGTCTGTATGTTGTTTACTTTAAAAGTTATGATGTTTTCTATATTTTCTTTTACGGGTTTGGATTCGTGATATAGGTGCATAAAGGGTTAAAAATGAACCCCATGGGGGATTATTTCAACCTGGGACCTGGCAGAATCTTAAAATAGACACTTCAAGGATTAGGAAAAAACAGGTGGCGAAAAAAAATCCCCCCAAAAAATCCAAAAAAAGAGGAAAATATGGATGCGATCTTGATTTTTTTGTCATTTTTTTGCCGTTTCCCCCCAGAAATTGAGTCAAGATGTGTTTTAATCTTAAAAATAACAACTTTACTGAATTCCTTGGGTCAAACTTGTATGAAAAAGTGTGCTCATTTGTGTCTGTATGTTGTTTACTTTAAAAGTTATGATGTTTTCTATGTTTGGTTTTACGGTTTTAGATTCGTGATATAGGTGCATAAAGGGTTAAAAATGAACCCCATGGGGGATTATTTCAGCCTGGGACCTGGCAGAATCTTAAAATAGACACTTCAAGGATTAAGAAAAAACAGGTTGCGAAAAAAAATCCACCCTATGCGCGTGGACCCCTTTGTCCATCTAGACTAATAGGGGTGGGGGAAAAAATCGATTCACCTAAGTATCGCGATTTTTAATGTCACGATTTTTTGGATCGATCTTTTATTCCAGAATCGATAATCGCAAATAAAAATAAAAAATATTTATTTTATTTTTTATTTTTATTTTTTTTTGGGTGCTTGCAGTCAGGCCACTCACTGAACAGCAGGCCAGGCGCCGCCTACTGGTTTACTAGTGGTTTTATTACTTTATTAGTTAGTCTGAAGTAATAATTACACTTCAGGGTTAAAGTGGGTGCATCTCATTGTAAAATTGGACTTCAAACGGCCCAAATCTGGCTTCAAACGGCCCAAATTTCACGCGCGTTGGCCCATATCGGCCTGGCCTGCTTGGTATCTAATGCCCGGCCTGAATTATGATCCCAGTCCGCCCCTGTTTTTAACTATATCGCCCAGCCCTACTCATGATATATAATATACAGTCTCTAGTGTATGATTCAACTTTTCCCATGTTCTAATCTAGTGTAAAAAAGCAAACAAACTGAAAAAAGAAAAGAAAAAAATAAACAAAAATCGCAATAAATCGTAATATCGAATCGCAATAATCGTAGAATCGCAATACTTAAAGGCCGGCTTTACCGTGGGGAATATGAATATATATTAATTCTTAAAAAATCTTAAATTTCGAATCCGTTGAAATTTTTGAAATTGCTTGTTCACAGCCAGAGAAAAAAAAAAATGAAAAAAAAAAAAAAAAAAAAAAATGGGCCAGGTGACGCGTTTCGCGTCGAAACGCGTCACCTGGCCCATTTTTTTTTTTTTTTTTTTTTTTTTTTTTTTTCATTTTTTTTTTCTCTGGCTGTGAACAAGCAATTTCAAAAATTTCAACGGATTCGAAATTTAAGATTTTTTAAGAATTAATATATATTCATATTCCCCACGGTAAAGCCGGCCTTTAAGAATCGCAATATAAATCGAATCGGCACCCAAGAATCGTGATAGTATCGAATCGGGAGATAAGTGAATCGCCACAGCCCTACTGGGTAACTTATTCCACTCCTTTATTGCTTTAAAGAAGAAAGCAGTCTGGGCGAATACAGACTTTCTCAGAGGAACATTACAGTCCCCTCTCGATGCAGACCTTAGTGCTCTAGTTCTTATCTCAGAGCAGGACTGTACAAAGGTTTGCAATGGTGGAGGGGCAGCATTGTGGAGTATTTTATAAATTAAACTGAGGTCAAAAAACGTAATTAAATTATCGAGGTTTAATAAATAATATTTACTAAGTATGTTACAATGGTGATACTGTCTAGGTTTCCCATCCAAAACTTTAAGAGCTTGTCCATATAGAGAACGGATTGGGCTTAGTGCCGTTTTATTAGCCTGAGTCCAACAAGACATACAGTAATGTATATAAGATAATATCACAGCATTAAAATAAGTCAGTAGATAGTGAATTTCTAATATGCCGGAAATGTGCAATGTTATATTTCAAGACGTGGACCATATTTTTAATGTGTTTTTTGAAAGCTGCCCCTCTGAACTTACTGATACCGTGTAGCCTATGAGCCATCATGTCACATGCTGCGGCCGCCTGAGCCTATTTCCTCCGGTGATAATGTTGAGCAGCAGAGGGGACTATTTTGTCTTGCCGGTTCTCAACTCGTATCCAAGGTTATGAAAACTAGATTTTAATTGCAAAAAGCATGAAAATATAAATGAATGGTCTTGTTTTGTTTCTTTGGCAAGTGACCATGGTATAAGCAGGTTAATGCACTTTGAGCTGTCCATTATCAGAAATGAATGGACTTCGCGGAGGCAACCGTCCGAGATCCCTCTGTCGTCGATTCATTTCTGATAATGGACACTTCGTTGTGCATTAACTACTGCGGCCCGCTGCCCGTTTTTAAGTGGCCCGCCATGAATTTAGGAAAATATATATATATATATATAAAATATATATATATAAAATATATATATATATGTTAAGACCAAAAACAATCATTATCATTTTCTGACTAATAAGCTATTTTTGAAAAGTCTTACAGTTATATACAGTATATATATATTATATATATATATATATTAGGGGTGTCACGATACACTCAGTTCACGATACGATACGATACACGATATTGGGTTCACGATAACGATACAATATGATATTTTAACAATATTTTTTTGCGATCGATTTGTAAGTTGAGGGGGCATCCTCCACGCTAATTTGAGTCATTTCACCATTTTCATCCTCCATGTCTGTAACGTCCCTCGTCTGTTCAAACAAGGCAATGAAAAGGAGAGCGAGCATGCAATCAGATGCAGATCAGTGCCACCATGTTCAGCTTCTTTTTCTCGCGATATGAGATTTCATCTCAACGATACATATTGTCACGTTTTGATATCGTGATATATCGTGGGACGATATATTGTGACATCCCTATATATATATACACATATATATTTATTTATTTTTGCCTGTGATTTTTTTTTTTTTTTTTCATTTTAAAGTTTAAACGGAAAAAAACAAAAACATTTTTTAAATACTGAATGCTGGTGAAATTATCTCTGTCTTAACCTGTTGGCACAGGAAACGATTTGAAAACATGCAGAAATACTCATTGTAATAGGTGAGCACATCAATAAACTGTGTCATATATTTATTTAGGTGGAAATAAAAAAGATTATGCCACAAGGGTTTTCTGGTCTATTTCCCCCCCGCTTTCAGTCTAAACAGGTTGAAAACTGCAGTGCTTAACTCCTTATATTTTTCTGTATGCGGCCCACAACCAAAAAAGTTTGGCCACCCCTGATGTATGGTATATATTGGACTGCACTTGCAATTTTGTGATTTTTGTCTGTTAGATAAGATTTTTCTTTTAGATTTCTTTTGAGCTCTATTGATATGACCGCTACGCTGCATAATCACACTAAGACAAATTATGTAATATTGCATATTATTGTGGCAATAAAAGTGTTTCTGATTCTGATTCAAATAAAGCGTCTTATTTGTGATTACTACAGCAGAATAACATGGAGCTAATATCGCCATTCATTTTTCTGTAAATAATCCATAGTGTTGTATGTATCTTTCCGAATTCTCTTCTTACCAAAATCCTGCTCTTTGCCTCTCAGGGTGATGGACTCGTCGAAGCGGGTGTCATTCTGGTCGGTGGAGGAGGTGTCAGACTGGGTGAAGGGACAATATCCAGCCCAACTGAGCACGCTCCATACGGCCGTCATTGAACATGCTATATCAGGTACAAGTGACGCATTTGGGTATCTTCATTGGTGTGAATGTCTGATGATCAGTATAATCTGATTAATTGTATGGCACTGTGTGTGTGTGTGTGTGTGTGTGTGTGTGTGTGTGTGTTACAACACTAGGTATTTCTCTGTAGCACCCATAGACCATATAAATACTATAGGGAGGTAGCTACGTGACGTCACCCATTGATTTTTGGACTCGTGTTTTGAAGTCTCGAGATTGGGATTTTCACCGTCGCCATCTTGGTTATTTGGAGCCAGAAGTGACTCAGTTTATAACCATGGCAATGAAGGCCAGGAATCACTTCTTGTCCATGCAGATTAAGTGGGCAGCCGATATTTGGCTTAAACCTAAACTTCGCACATATGCTCTTATTAAGGAGAACTTTAGTCCAGAACCAGAGCCAAATGGTCAGTCTGTGCTCAACTAAGATCCAGCACCCTCCCCTTGGCACTAGAGACGGGCAGATCCAACGCAGTCCCAGAAGAGGACAGGCTCTTTAGTTTGTGACCTTGGGGAAATAGAAAACGAAATCAATTTTGTATTTGACTGCCCCCTGTATGACGACCTAAGACTATTTGAAAAAAAAAGTGGTGCTCACCCTGAGGCCTTTTGGTTTCGGGATGAGGCCAGACTTGAATTATTCTTTAACAAGGAAGCTTTACATTTTTATTTACTTATTGATCAAATCAATCAATCAAAATCAATCAATGTTATCCCAAGACACTCATCAGCTATCCCCCGTCACACCCCCTAATTACCATAAGTGTCAGTAAGGCAGTAAAGACGCATACATGGCTCCTACAGTACATAACCTATGTTGTGTGTAGATATAGGATGTAGTATATGAGTGTGAGGATGCCATGTTAAAGCCCTGATACATGCTTGTGATGACGGGCTATAAACTGAACTTAACGTTCTTGCAGGCCGTGCACTGCTGCGGCTGAAGGAGCATCACCTGCAGCGTGTGGGTCTGGAGGCCGAGGAGCAGCAGGAGGTCCTGGTCGACCTGCTGCTCCTTAGAGTGCAGGAGGAACTGGAGAACCTCAACCACATCTACTCTGGTGAGAAGCTCCACACTCACATCATTTAACACATCTACTCTGGTGAGAAGCTCCACACTCAACATCCATTTGAGGTGAACTGATTTCCACATTGCTACACTATTGATGTTACAGGGATAGTTCAGATGATTTGAGGTGGGTTTGTATGAGGTACTTATGGATAGTCAGTGTGTTATCTACAGTAGAATGCCGGCCGTGGCGGCGCGCTCCAAGTTTGGAGAAGCAGAGAGCAGCTGCGGCACTGCTATGAGAGGAGGCAGCAGCACTGCTATGAATCAGAATCAGAATCAGAAAGACTTTAATGATCCCCGGGGGGAAATTGGGACAAGTTACAGTTGCTCGTTCACATAACACAGATAGCATAAAATAAAATACACAGTAGTAATGCGATAGTAAAATAAGCAGAATAAGAAGAAAGAACACAACATAGCATGGAATAAACAGTATAAACAGTAAACAGTATTGAGATATGAAGATATGAAGATATGAAGAGATATATGAGAGGAGGCAGCAGCACCTCAAAGAAGGCTGCACATCGTTTTTTGGGTCAGAAAGTGCTGCTGCAGCCTAATACAATGCTCGTCATGCATAGGAATGCGGAGGTTCTACATTTGAGAAGATATAATGCCAAAGGAAAGGGCTATTTGCCAGCACGGTAAAAGTGCTGAAAATGTTAAATTACTGTAGGTAACACACTCAGTACGTTTACATGCACTTTAAAAAATCTAATTATTGCGTTAGTCCGCCTAAAACCAGACTTTTGAAATGCATGTAAACATGTTAGCTTGACTGAAATCGAAGGTATAAAAGTAATGCGATAATGTGATTGATAATCGGACTGGAACTGGACGAGGCGATCAGCGCATGCACTGACATTCTTTGACCCAGAAGTCGAACAGCGTGTAAAACTGTTATGTTAGCAGCCAGGGAGCGATTAGCTAAAGCTAAATGTGAAGTTCTTTGATGTAGAGCTAAATCTGTGTGTAGAAAAAATATATGTTTTAATGGAATTAGTTTAAACTGTATTGAGCTAACAAGGGGCAGCTTTGTGTTATGTGACCATCCCTGTGTTTGAACGTTCGTTTATCGGCGCTCTCTCTCTCCACATAAACACAACCTCGCTCGACCACATAAACACAGAACACAACAAAACAAAGTCCCATCACTAAAATACACACAGGGTGAAGCGTCTCTCAACATAAACACACTGCCACACTATTATATGGGCCCAGAAGTGATCGTTTTGAGGGGAAATGTTTGTATAATTATATCATCTTTTTTAATGAAATAGCTGCATTATTAAGAGACTTGCTGCTACCAGTTGTAAGAGTAGAATTGGCCGAGCCTGTGGGGAAAGAGTGCATATCACCACCTATCGTAGAGGAGGCAACGTGATTCCATCAAAAAAATCGATTTCCCACCCGTGCATGTATACTTGGACAATGACATAGTCAAAGTAAATAGCCTAATCAAGCTATAACCATAGCTCGACTTAACTGTGCATGTAAACGTACTGACTGACTATCAATAAGTACCTCATACAACCCCACGGCAAATAATCCAAACCAGCCCTTTAAGATGCTGCATGTAGCCCCTTTAAAATCTGCCATTGCATTGTTGTGGAAAGGCCAAACTGCTTCTTCTTAAATCCCAACAGCCTGTTGCAGCAGCTGAAAGTAAGTTCTCTCTTAAAGTCCCTGGAAACCAGAAATATTTCTTTATTATTTAGCATTTTGAGTTCATCACATCACAGGATCCTATGTTAATAAGCCACCAGCCGAATTTGAACGATGATGAACGTCGCAAAGTATATAAATTTAGGTTTGACAGCCATGGCAAAACTCATGAGATTTCATTATTTTTTAGAGTGTACTTTCTCCCGCGGACTGTGTGGCCGTGTCCAGTCTACAGCAGGGAAATTTCTGTCTCTCGGAGAGCGCGAGAGAGAGGGGGGGAGGGAAACGGAGAAAGAAAGAAAGAGAGATGAGTGCACACACCGTGTGTGTGTGTGTGTGTGTGTGTGTGTGTGTGTTCGCGCGTTGCTCCGCGGCTCTGAGAGGAAGAGATCTCTGTCCGTTCTTTGCCCCCACAGCGTGTCTGTCTCCCACTCTGTGTTCTCTCTCTCTCTCTCTCTCTCTCTCTCTCTCTCTCTCTCTCTCTCTCTCTCTCTCTCTCTCTCTCTCTCTCTCTCAGGACTAGTGAGAGAGAGAGAGAGAGAACAGCATAGCGCTCGACACAGCCTGGTGACGCGAAGTTACTCACACACACACACACACACACACACACACAGTAGGGCGAGTTGCGCGCGTGTACAAAGGTTATATAGAGCTTATGACGTCATAAGCTCCTGCATTTTAGCACCTCACGCACTGCTCTCTTCAATGAGGAAGTACTTTGTAGAATCTTGTAGAAAAGTGTCGATTTTAAGGCTTTGGGTTGAAAGTAATGTATAATAATTTCTGAGGCAGACAGTTACTAACATAAGACCCTAAATAACATAGTTAGAACGTTTTTGTGGATTTTGGTTTCCAGGGACTTTAAGTTAGGGTGTAAAGTCCACAGTAACTGCTATGTTCAAACTAGTTAGTTTGACACTGAAGTTGTGTCTTTGTTTAGTTGCACCACGGAGACGTAAGGTACATCTTAACTAGTATTCCTTAAACCTCACACTAGCCAAAATAGTGTCGCAGAAAATGACGTGTACAGAATGAAAACAGTCGGGACATGTTGCCCACCGCAAATTAGTGCTTTCATATTTCATCAATGCTAACCAAATGAGAATGTTATTGAGTAATGTTGCACAGCTGGTGCAACCCACTGCAGGTGAACATCTTGTGCCTAATCACATGCATTGGCTCTTCTCCTTCCCCCCCTCCCTCCCCCCCTGCAGAATGCTTTTCTTCATAACAGAAGCTCTTCAGGAGAAGCCTCGCATGCTGCATTCTTCCCATCCATCTGTGTGAAGGAGAGAGGATGCATCCCAATTAAGGAGTTGAATTGGCTCCCAGTTGAAAGCAGAGTCCAGGGCCCCGTTCCAATACCCATACTTGTACTTCTTTCTTGTAGTATGTACTGCCGCTGCCCTCACAAAGTATGGATTGTAGTGTGCAGCATGCATGCAAAATGCATACTATTGGGACACACTACATCTGTTGTCACGTGAGCTTCCTGAACTCCGACCTCTTGCTCACTTCCGCCGACGTCCGCAGCGCCACATTTGAGTTTTTTTTTTTTTTTTTTTTCAATAAACAAAGTCTGGCAGTAACAAACAGTACATTATACAAAAAATTCAGACTAAACATTTACAAAATTGGAACAGACAATCAAATAAACAAAATAAAATAAATAAAGCAAAAACATTAAGTCAGAGATCTAAACAGGAATCAAGATATGCATGTTTTGGTACACACCATGCTTGTTTGGTTTTAACATATTTCAAGGCTTTCTTAAAGTTAATTATCTCATTCATGAACACGCAGCTCAGTCAGTGCGACGTAACTCCAGTAGGTGGCGGTAATGCACAAAAAGTTGTTTGCCAACCGCCATAAAACATTAGAAGAAGAAGAAGAAGACATAACTTCCTGCTGCGCAAAGGATTGTGGGGAAGTTTGGCTGAAGCAGCATGCATCGATGCATACTCCGAAATAGGAGCTGATGTAGTACAACATCCTGGTACTCTTGGCATACTGCATCTGACATACTATGTATTGGGACATAGTAAATCTTTTTTTGCCTACTAAATAGTATGGAAGTATGGGTATTGGAACGGGGCCCAACAGTTGAAACTTATCATGGCTTATAAAATATGACATGACGTTTGTCCCAACTATTTCAACAAGTACTTCCAGTATGTCCGTGACATCACAAGAGCCAGTGTAGCAGATTTGTAATTGCCCAATCTGAAGAGCAAAGTAGGAAGAAGTACGTTCCTCTATACGGGGGGAGAGGAGTGGAACTAAATCTCTCATGAAATTAGGTTTGCTAATTCTCTGAATGGTTTCAAAAACCTTCTGAAGAAATTCTTGTTGAGCAAACTAGTGTAAAACGTGAGTCTCCCGGTGTTATGGTATGTTGGTTTATATCACCTGTCCCTCTTATCCTTTGACTGTTCTGTATTGTTTTACCTGATGTTACGATGTTATTGTGTGTCATGTTTTATAAGACCAGGGACCATAAAATAAGCGTTTACACTTTTCATGTCATCCCTTAGATGTTTGTCTTGCATTATCCAAAACAAACTTAATTGATTCATTTATTCAGTTCCCCATATGAAAACAAACAAACTAGGGTAGGAAATTAGCAGGGGCTCGGGGCAAAATGCCCCTAAAAAAGTCTAGAATTGCCCTGGGAAATGGGGTGACGGGGGATTTTAAATGCCCCCATAAAATAAAGAGTTTAATACTTTCTGTATTTTAACATTATTCTGTATTTGCAAAGCGTGACTCGAAAATGACCAGCTATGAGATGAGATGAGATAAACTTTATTGTCCCAGGAGGGAAATTTGTCTTTGGCAAAAGTGCTTGTACCAACATCGGTGTAACAGACACAGTAACACAGAACAGACACGGTCACAGTCACAGCATTGCACTAAAACACAGGAAGAGTGCCAGCTAAGGCACAAGATTGCACAGCCCTATTGCACGGTATGTTTAAATCATCCAATGTCTTAATAATAATAATAATTCATTTATTTTATATAGCGCTTTTCAGAACTCAAAGACGCTTAACAGTAAACAAAAGACAAGCAACAGAAACAGGCAACAGATACAGGTAACAGTAAGGGAAAAATAAAATAAGCAATAAAACCATAAAAATCGGCAGCGGATTAGATAAAAGAGTAAAAAAATAAACCATTAAAAATAGGATTAAGAGGTATCCGATTAAGAGCTAGGCATCCGTACAACCCCCACCCCTCCTCCTACTAGAGTTATTTAGCTCAGTGACAGGCAGCACAAGCTAGCTGGCCAGCTAGTTCACTCATGTTTTTGCAAAGTACATTAATAACATGAGAGACAATCAACAGTGTTGTTGAGATAGGAAATGATCTGTGATTGTTTATGAACTTTTAGAAATAAAAGAGCAATCTAGTAAGAGGGTGGCGTCAGAGGAGGTCCAAAATGCGTGACTCAGTAGCCAGGAAGGAGGCTTGCGCTGCTTTTACGTCTGACCCTTTCAAAGTACATCACAAACTGTCCATTTTGCGGCAACTCGACCTGATCACTGATGATGACATAATCACTGATGACATCACTCAGTGATGACATCACTTATATGCATAGAATTGGCGATGTTGACATTTTATTTTGGATCAGAAATACAAATACATTACACATTACAATAAGAACAGAACTTTTAGGTCAGTGAATAGAACCCATCAATCCTTTGTGTGGGTTGGCTTTGGATTTCCGTCTTCCAGAGTCCGTAGTGGTGGTGGTTCTTCTTCTGTGATGTTTTATGGCAGTTGGCATCCTGGATTTATCCATTCACTGTTTACCTACATTCTGTAAAACCCCATCCTCTCCAACCTAGATAGTGGTGGTGGTGGAGGGGTTTAAACGGACTGAACCTCCCTCCCCACGCAAATGATGCACCACTTGTCCTTTTCTCCCTACTTATACCCCCAAAACTTAGCCTCAGCAAATTACAATTGTTCGAGTGACATCACTGATGATGTCACAATTGCTCAAGTGACATCACTGATGACATAACTCATCGCAACGCAATTGTGACTGAGAGCCAATTTTAACGGAGACGTGTATTCCACTATAGCTGGCTCACCTGCTACGGAGCGTCTCTCACTCCTGCTCTATGCTCCTCAGCACATACTTGACTGTGTAGGAAAATATTGCCAAGCCTACAATCACCAGCAGGCCACACAGGCCGAGCAGTTGAGGTTTGGTGTTGAGGTTGCGGGCTCTCGGCTCCCCCTGCACCTTCTGTTTCTGCTTCATCTCATGGAGCAGGCCAGGAAACAGCTCACAGAACACCTGGTCCTTGAGGTTGAAGGCCAAGCTTTGGGTGGAGAGATGTCTTTTGGTGCTGTGAAAGCTGGTCATGCTGCCTGCGTGGTGCACGTTCTCCAGCATGAAGCTGAGCAGGCCGGTGAGAATGGTGGAGACAGTCCAGGCGGGGTTCCATGTGTCTGGATGGAAGTCTGAGATGGACAGACAACCGAGTATTACACTTGAACCTCCCGTTTGGTGTGATCATGTAGATGCTGGGTGGTCTAAAAGGGAATTCCCGGGGGAAGAGGAGTTTTCCGTGGTAATATCCCCCTTCATAAGGTGTCTCCTCAGGACCTTGAACAACATAGTGCCATTCTAAGATGTTGGAGGGGAGAGGTTCTGCACAGATGTAAGGTACAGGCTCTTTTTTAATGCGGAGGTAATCCTGCTTAAGTCGCTGAGTAGCACCCTTATTTCCATTGTTGTTCATCTCTCCAGAGAGCACGGTGAAATGACACTATCACGGCTGATCACTTATTATGTACAGTATAACAGCCTACTGTAATTGGTGATGTCACCAGTGATGTCACTCAAGCACTTGATGACATCACTGATGACATCACTCACTGATAACATCACAATTGCTCGTGTTACATCACTGATGACATCATGGTCAGGAATGATAGGGAGGGCATAGTCCCTCTTCTCCTTTCTTCCTTGTTTCCTTTCCTAAAAACTTTTGACTGGTTTTCATTGAGAAATGAGGTGTGGTTAAGCTGATGTCACTGAGGTGCGCACGCAGCCACTGGAGCAGTTTTATGAATGAAGACTGCCCAGGTGTGTGTGCGTGGCAGATTTGAATGACGCTCGAGACGCCACGCCACGCCAGAGGACCGACACTCACACAGCACTTCTTTGGACCGATACACTTATTTATTGAGGACCAGTTTTGTTTTACGTTGTGGATCCTTCCAACAACAACCTGAACTGAACTGAAACGACACAGACGGAGCTCGCTGCTCTTGAGAGCAAAGACGGTGCTGGTGAGGCCTCGTCAGAGGGAAGCTGCCTCTAACGTAGGCAACAACCTATAGCATCAATCTACGGTAAGCTGACCCACCTCTCTTGACTATTTCTCCTTTGGAAACCAGTCCGTGTTTTGTCTGTTTCTTTCCCCACTTTTCTCCTCTTCGCATACTCCAGGTTAGGACTAGCTTGGATAGCTAAATGCTAAATACACTTCTTGTGCCCTAGACTGTCTAGTCCGTAACACACTCAACCTTTAAAGCTCATGTCTTATACATGAAAAGCCCGCCCTGCCTCCTGGGAGCAGCCCGGACGCTGGAGGACCACAACTGTTTATTCACGTGTTTGATCCCCTGTGAGCCTTTGTGCCATTCATTCTCTCACAGGTTCAGACACAGGAAAGAAAAGAAAATGAAATACATCATCAACGTTCAACATTACAACATGATGCTACCAGCTGCATAAGGTGCTTATCGCTGCTGTCCTGCAGAAACCGTGTATCTCTAAAAAAGCTATTTTAGGTAGAAAAAACTTAAACATTTTAATATAGCTACAGTGTAATAGTAACAACAACATTACTAACCAGTAATATAACATCTTTCGCTGGTCCAAAGTACCTGAAACTTTCACAGGTTATTTTGGGGTACCCCCTAAATCCATTTATGAAATAAAAAGAAAATGGCCAAATTTGGAGATAGAAGGTTTCCACCCGACAGCAGCGTTATGTTTGTAATAGACATTGTGCATGGGGTCCCGCGCAAGGGGTCCATGAGAAACCAGACGGGCGAGCCGTCTGTCATCTCTAGCCTCAGACACGATTCATTCTTAACCTTGTCAAAGTCGGCCAAAAACGGGTCCCAAATAGTTGAGAATCTTTTAAGCGATTTGGCTCTCAGGGACCTGACTGAGTCTCTCCATCTGTATAACAGAGAACATGTCCATCAGCCATTCCTGAAAAGGAGGTGAAGAGGAGGACTTCCATTCCTTCAGAATGAGTCTCATGGCGACAGTTGTCCCCAATGTGAGAGATTGTTGCACAGTTGTAGGGAAGTTCAGAGAGTACTCTGAGCAGCCGAAGATGGCGAGTTCTGCCTCCGGCTGTAGGGTTATTTTGTAGGCCTTAGAGTTCCAATCAAAACTTTTGGCCCAGAATCCCGTTAGTGAAGGGCAGAACCAGAAGGTATGAGATAGTGTGCCCTCTGACACCTGTCACACAATGGCGAGACAAAAGGGAATAACCTGTGTAATTTATGCTTGCAGTAGTGAAGACTTTAACACAGGCTTTGAGAATCCTGGGCCACTTACTGATATATGCTTAAAGAGCATGGAGCAGGTTAGAGACCTCAATCAGTCAATGTGTAGGGGAATTATGTAGGAACTGGATTTTCACATTAAGACACTTACACACTACAGTGACTTCTGGGGTCGTTTTCCTTTTTGTGCTTTTATTTTGAAATCTTGGACCCCAAAGCTGTGACATAGGCGAGGGGAGTCCTGGGAAGTCCCGGGAAGTCCCTGGCTGGCTGCGGCATGGAGCTGCGTGCGCAGCGAGATGGCACTAGAGCGAGAGCTCTCCTTCTCACTCGTAAAACCCGGGTTGTAGCACAACCCTAACGTTCTCTTGTCATAGTCATACATTCTTTCAATATTTTACTGCAAGAGATCCTGGAGGTAGTTTGTTTAAAACAGCAGTACCAAGGTAAAATTGGTTTTGACATTAACATCTTTTCAGTGAATTAACCCACCCAGTGAGAAAAGGATCAAATATTGGTGGTTAAGACTGAATAATGACATCACCACTGTTCATTTAAAATGAGTTATTCCTCTAAATCTGGTTTCAAATGCCCCAAATTTTTTCCGCGCCCTCGGCCTTCAGAAAAATGTGGCCCTTGGTGAAAAGTAATTGGGGACCCCTGGCATACTGAATGCTGAAGTAGGACTGGATGCATAATGGTGATATGAGACTAGAAATGGTCTTAGATGTTGGATATGGTGATAAGTGTCTAGTATTCCTCCTTTTAAAGGCTGCATTACAGTAAATTGATGTCATTTCTTATCGGACTGTTCTAGCTGTTCTATTATTTACCTTTACCCACTTAGTTATTATTTCCACATTACTGATGATGATTATACAATCTTTAGTCTTATCCTGCCTAGACTACTGCCCAACAGTATGGTCTAGCGCCTCTAAACAAGACCTGGCCAAACTCCAGCTTGCCCCTAACAGGGCGGCAGTGCGGCACGCCTCACTCTCCGCTGCTCTATGAGGAGCAGTGTGGATGGGATGCATGCCGCACTGTCATGGATCAAAGTGGAACAAAGAATAGCATGCGGGTTGGTAACCTTTCTGTTTAACATCTGGAACACTGGGAAACCACAGGGCTTACACTCACAACTGTACCCCACTAAGAGTAGACATGGCTATACAACAAGACAGGCAGTAGATGCTCAATTCACTCTACCAAAAACCAATCCTCTGAAAAGAACGGTAGCCTAATGTATAGAGCAGTTGCTTATTGGAATAATCTACCTAGTAATATAACGGTGGCAAGTAACACATTTCTGTTAAAAAAAAAGTTAAAACATGCAGTGATGAATAATGTGATAGCTTTTAGGTTAATTATTATTGTATACATATGTTGAATTGTATTGTATTGTACTGCATTGTGCTATGTTATATTATATAACACTACATTGTACTAATTCATAAACTTCTGAAATGTATGATATGTAATAGAGTGAGCTGATTCACTCTCTTTTTGTCTTTGTTATAATTATCAACTTGTCGACAATGTTACTGTATTATGTTTTTATGTTATGTGTTTGGACCCCAGGAAGAGTAGTCTCACCTTGGCGCAGACTAATGGGGATCCACAATAAACAATAAACTATTATAATAAAATAATAAAATAAAATTATTTATAAAAATCTGTTTATCTATTTTGTGAAATCACTAGTCATCCCTACAATATTGTGTGGTATAGCTTCATTTAAATGCTTAGTTTATTAGTTTAATGTGGAAAATAATCAATCGCCTCTGTCTGCTCTATAATTGTGCAGATTCGTTCTTTTACTTTGAAAAACCTCACCGGAACTTCTTATATTCGCCAGCACTTATTATATTCGCTGACAGACACACCTGAACAGAGCTCTCTCCCCCCTCACTTCATCTCGTCTCGTCTTCGCTGACACTCAGGTATTGTAGCATCAGTTATTAGACTGTTTCCATTCTATTTTACTTTCCTGACTCTATCAGCAGGACGAGTTCACCATAATGATGTTGTGGATATTATATTTTCATGTGTTGTAACGCTATTTATTTATTTATTTATTTATGTAACTTTCACTGACTTGCTGCTTCAGGGCAGAGTGTGTTAATATGAGGAAATGGCCGCACCCTCAGATCAAATAACTCCGTCACAACTGTGGAAGGAGAGTAAACAGCAATTTCTGTTTCTACAGAAAAAAGGCTTAATCTGTACAATCTGTTCAACACAAGAACAGTTTAACAGTTGTCAGGGCGCATTTCAAACAATTTCAAAGTGCGAAAAGTAAAGCAATCATTTTCCTTTCACTTTGGTACTTTGACTGTTTTCCACGCTGAAGTTGGCATCCGATTCGCAGCCCTCATTACTCCCGTGATAGGGGTACGAATAGCCCCACAACACGGCAGAAGATATTTTCGCCCAGTACAAATAGACACTCTGAAACATAAAATACACAGTGGTGTCTTTCATGCAGGCTAGCAAGTGAAACTGCTGTCTGTCTGTCTGACCCACTGAGTGTGACCACAGACTGTAGAAACTGCTGTCTGTCTGTTAGTCGCTGTTGGGCCTTTTTGACAACAGTGGCGGTGTGACCGGCCCATGTCAGGTCTTGGTGGATGTTGACTCCCAGGTACTTGAAGCTGTCCACCCTTTCCACCACTGTGCCTCCTCCTGTAGTCTACAATGATCTCCTTGGTCTTGGAGACGTTCAGAGAGAGGTGGTTGTCCTGGCACCACTGTGCAGCTGATACATGCCGAACCAGCAGTCTGGGTTGGCGAGGTCGGCCAAGCTGGTGGTCGACGAGAGGGTTGAGAACTTCGGCTTGCCGAAACCAGTGCCAAAGCGGAGGTGTGGGGCTCGCATTGGGACATCAGCCGGCTTGTGCTCGAAGATGGCATTTGCAAGTGTGCGCCGCTCGCCAACTGGCACCTTGGTGCGGAAGAGTGCCAGGGGCAGCATCTCGCCTGTCGGGTACCATAGGTGCCACTCCAGCGCCTTAATTGCTGATGCTGCGATGCCCTCGTCAACAGACTTGTAAGCATACAGGTGGCGGTAGAGTGTGAGATCATTCCATGCTGCATCTACGGCCGTGTCGCAGGTCAGCCACCACGTTGCGTAGATGTGCGTGATGAAGTTGGCAAACGCCCGAATCTTCAGCACCTGCTGCCGCGTGGTGATGGTGCCCTGAGGAAGCAATGGAATGTGCTGCTCCATCAAGGCCAGTTTGAGTGTGTAGAGCAGCTTGGCCATCCATCGCGCCTTCTGCAGTGCTCCCGGCCGTTGGAAGGTAACTGGAGTGTGCGCTGGACCGTCTGTACCCAGATACACACGACACAGCTGCACGAACTCACGGTAGTCACCTCGCTTGTAGTCAAGCACTCCTGCAGCACACTCAATGAATTCACCACGCAACTTGACCAGGAACAGTGGTTCAGCGGCGTCTGGAATGTAACAGGACAATGGGTCGCAGTCCTTGTGTGGCACCAGGTTCCAGTTATCCCGCAGACGTGTAAACAATGTAACCTCTGGCGAGCGTGACGTCTCCACCTTGAGGTCAGTGAAAATGTGGCTGAGGAGCACCTCGCCGATGTGGTGCCGACACCCAGACCAGAGCAGTGGTCGACCCATTGAGAGCTGAATGGCGATGCAGGCTGCCGTGAGATGGCCAGTGTTTGATGCGGTGGTGTCAAATGCCATGTTGACAACCTGGTCAGCGCAGCACCACTCAGCAGCTTGCACGTCAGCCGGGCGATGATCGTTCCACATGCTTCGTCTGTCCCCTTCATGAATGCTGGCACACCGAGCAGTTTGAGCTGCTCCGCATCTCCGACCACCACTGTCAGAGGCTCCTCTAACTGGCGTACATTGTTGAGCATTGGCGTCAACTTACTGTCCCAGTGTAGGGTGTGTGGTGTCCACTGCTCGTGCCGTTCCTCACTGATTGCCTCCAGCACGTGGCGGCGTGCTCGGCCTGCTGTCGCATAGGATGTAGAGACCTTTGCCGAATTACCACCTGACTCCTCGATCAGGCCGCGCGTGAAGGCAGCCTGCTGCATTGGTGTGATCTTCAACCGTGTAGCCAGTGACACAAGACTCGGCCGGCTGAGGATGTTGGATGGAATGAAGGCTGTGGTGCCAGTCTTCGAACCACTAACCCCCCCTCCCCCCCCACGAGAAATATCAGCTCTCAAGTTCTCGTGGCAATTATGTTTTCCCCTACCCCCTGTAACTCCGACAGGAATGGTTATGTTAGGCTAGGGGCCCAAAGCAGAGAAAGTTGAAGTTTAGAACATTCTTGTGGGAATGATTAATTTAGCAGAGATAATGAAAATGAGACGGAGAAAGAGGAGAGAGATGTGGTGGATTATGAGACAAAGGGCCCTGGGCACACATACCTACCCCGCCCCCCCAATCAGTGCTGCCACACAAAAACAAGACATTCTTGCAACGAGTGCAGGCACGAGGGCCATGTATACACAGAGGCAATTGCACAATATCACCTGAATTCACCTCACCACACCCATCACCCAACTCAACTCAACTCAACTCAACTGAGGGTTTACAGATCAGAGTCAAAGCCAATCTTAGAAAAGCACTTATCTGAATATGATTTTGGATTATATTTAAGTCCCAAAATCTACTGGCTGGTCACACAGTCTGGTTTATGAGTCAGTGGTTCCTAGCTGCCAGCTAATAGCTGGCTAGATAGTGTTAGTGTCCGAGTATAATAATAATAATTAATTGATTGTATTTATATAGCTGTTTCAAGACACTCAAAGCATTACATATTACATTACATTAGAGCCCGACCGATATTATCGGCCCGCCGATATTATCGGCCGATATTGGCGATATTGGCGATTACCGATATATCGGTATCGGTCATATTTGGCGCCGTTTTTTTTTTTTTTTTTTTTTTTTTTTTATATATATAAGTTATAGACAGCATGGACAGCATGTTGTGTATATTTGATATTTTTTCTTAACTATTTGTTCTATTGTGTTTTTGTATTTCTAGTTATTTATAATTATTAAATTCCCAGTTAAGTTTACTGTTTCATTGCATTGAGTTTATTAATAAGCTGTAAAATATCCTGCCTACATCACATATTTCAATTCATGTCAACTCAATCATATCTTTGTCAAGTGTTTGATATTTGAGGGTTGCTGATGTGGTGCCTCCTCTGGTCGTTAAGGGCGCCTGTTCGGAGGGAGGCGAACTCGTTGGAATAGCGTGATCCTCCCACGTGCTATGTCCTACCGGTGAAGCTTCCCCTGTCAGGTGAAAAGAAGCGGCTGGCTAACTGCCCATGTGGAAGCATGGAGCCAGTTTTCGGCTCTCCCCAGATCGGCAGAGGGTGGAGCAGCAACCAGGATAAATAAATAAAACATTAGCACTAATGGGGGATTAGCACTAATGGGGGATAAACATTTGATTAAAAAAAAAAAAAAATCGGCCGATATATCGGTTATCTGTATTTTTTTATTCCCTAAAATCGGTATCGGTATCGGTTTCAAAAATCCCATATCGGTCGGGCTCTACATTACATTACATTACATTACGTCATTTGGCAGACGCTTTTATCCAAAGCGACTTACAATAACACATTTTTGTCAGCAATAGAGCAATCAACTATGGAGCACAGTCTATGATAACTACAACTTCTGAAGGAACAGTGGTACAAGTTTAGGTTAGTTTCTTTTTTTTTTAGAAAGAGAGAACGAAGTTAGATCAAAGCGCTTCACATATCAGAGGAGGGAGGGGGAGGGATCTCAACTCATCCACCACCGATGTGTAGCACCCACCTGGGTGATGCACGGCAACCAGTTTGTGCCAGAAAACTGGCACAAACTGAAGGAAGGAAGGTGAGAGTGAGACAGCATGTGTTCTGGGCTCCTGACTCTGCTAGTATAGAATCCATATTGAGATATGGTATTTCCAGCTTGTTTGGCAACCTGACTATTAAGTATAAATCTCAAATTGCTAGGCTGGCAAAAATGGCTAGGAAGATCATGGGTATGTCCACCCCCCCGATCACCCCCCAAGCCATTTTTGAGCAAGCATACGACAAGCTCGGAATATCTTATCTGACCCCTTGCATGTACTGAACCCAGAGTATGAACTACTGCAATCTGGCAGGAGGTATAGAATTCCGGGTTGTAGATATAAGCGATATAAACACTCATTTGTTCCTCAGTCAATCAAAATGATAAATGAAACTAACTAGAAGTGACTAGATGCACCTTATCATGGGGGTATGTGCAATGGCGTATGTGTAATGTTCTTGTTGTTTTAAGTTAAGTACAAGAAAACCTTGAACCTATGTATTTTAAACTGTAATACCCTGTAATATACTCTAATATACTGTAATATACTGTAATACAATGTAAAGTAATATACTCTACTATCCTGTAATATCCTATAGGCTAGAGAAGAGGATGTCGCCTTCTGTAACTCTGACTTGGTTGATGTGGGTCTGCCTGCTGGCTGCAGAGTCCCGTAAGTTTGATTTACAGGCTTAGCTATGAACACTCTTTCTTTCTTTCTTTCTTTCTTTCTTTCTTTCTTTCTTTCTTTCTTTCTTTCTTTCTTTGTTAATTTATGTATTTATTTATTGAGTATAAAGCGTGTGTAAATTGTATGGAAGCACATTGCATTCCCCTGGGAAATATGCCGTTTTCAGCTTATTTTCTTTTTACAAATGAATGACTCCTGCAAATAGATCTCATAGTTCAGAAACATATTCAGAGATAATTATCTTAGAATCCTGACATGGTTATAATTCTGAAATTCTGATTTAATAATCTTGGTACATCCACACGCTGGATTTCGTCTAGGCTTTTCAAGTTTTATTTCAGTTTTGCTCTGAGATATTTGCACATACTAGTCTTTGAGTCATATATTGGAATTTTATAGATTTTGTGCTGCCCCCCAGGACTTCAGGGTTGACAGGTCTTGACATTGCCTTATTTCTCCAGGATCAGTTGTCGACTGATATAGTTTAACAGCCAAGTCTACTGATGTAGTTTAACACCCAAGTTGACTGATATAGTTTAACACCCAAGTCGACCGATACAGTTTAACACCCAAGTCCACTGATATAGTTTAACAGCCAAGTCCACTGATATAGTTTAACAGCCAAGTCCACTGATATAGTTTAACACCCAAGTCCACTGATATAGTTTAACAGCCAAGTCCACTGATATAGTTTAACAGCCAAGTCCACTGATATAGTTTAACACCCAAGTCCACTGATATAGTTTAACACCCAAGTCCACTGATATAGTTTAACACCCAAGTCCACTGATTTAGTTTAACACCCAAGTCGTTACTGAAGAGACAAGCTGCGAGTCTCAGAGTGAGTGGCTCTGATTCAGTCTGTTGCTGTAACTCAGTCTCAGTATAAACAAGGAACACTCCTGCCACCCACTGACTTAATCTGTTACTGCAACAACTTTTACAAAATCGTAGCAGGCATATTTGCCACTGTTACAGGTTCTACATCTGAAATGTCTTCAGGCTGTGGTCCATGTAATGTGGGAACCCAGAGTCACGACAATAGACGATAGACTCTGGGTTCCCAGACTGAGTTAGATGTGACTCACAGTCCAGAATAAGCAGCAGGTAGCTAGTAGCTACTGTAGGAGTTCTCAGATCAGAGATGAAGTGGTCTACAGCAGCAGGTAGCTACTGAGGGAGTTCTCGGATCAGAGATGAAGTGGTCTACAGCAGCAGGTAGCTACTGAGGGAGTTCTCAGATCAGAGATGAAGTGGTCTACAGCAGCCTGCCTGTGGAACGTCTGACCAAGCTGGAAGTACCGCTGCCGGGAATTCAACCCGGGTCTCCACAGTAGAGAGCTGCAAACCCGAGGGTACCCTCGCGGGCCCCTCGGGCCTGCCAATACGGGCCAAGGCCGGGCTCGTTTTTTCTTTTTTTTTAATTAATAGGTCCGGGCCGGGCCGGGGTCGGGCCGTTTTTCAATAATTAAATAAAATAACGTTGTATTACTCGCTTGATTTTACACAGCAGAGCAGTCAGACAAAGAGGAGGAGCGCACACTGCACAGACACTCGCCTAGCCACAGCCACACACACACAGACACACACACCCTCACCGTGACGTTAGTCTGCCACTCCAGTCCACAATCCACCGTTCAGTCAGCATGCTGTCAGCGTAAAAAACAACAACAAAACAAGCCGCGTGTGTCCGTGTCCGTGTCGTGAGAGAGAAATAAGATCGATGGACATAAAACAAAGTTTGCGAGGGGAGAGTTAAACAGTCCCCACTGCAGTAGGGAAAGCTCATTTCAACCTGTTGAAAACGAACCCATCTACCATACATTGTGAGGACACTAATGTGACGTTATTCAATGCAGCTATAAACGGTAAGTCTGCTGTTTTAATTTCGATATATGCTTGAGTGACATAATGTTTCAGTTTGTGGGCATTGTTGCTGTTGGCAATTAAACGATCTAACGTGCTCTTTCTCGAGACAATATGTGTGGATTTTGATGGCCACGGTAGCGTGTGTGAGAGGGGGAGAGAGAGACAGAGAGAAAGCTGCAGTGTTTGTCTTTAGGCAACACAGTCTAGCAACGTTTTGGACCAACGAGTTCAGCGGCATGCACAGAGAGGGAGAGAGAGATGTGTCGTCATATCGTGATATTGATGTCGGGCCTCGCAACGGGCTCGGGCCAATTAATTTCATGACTCATCCAGGCCGGGTCGGGCACGGGCCTGCATGTCACGGGCCGGGGAGGGCTCGGGCCGAGATTTCAGGCCCGCGCAGCTCTCTACTCCACAGTGATAGGAGAGTGCTTTTACCTACACTACCCAGATGCCCAAGTCAACCTGTTTTAACATCACTAGTTAAAAGGTTTTAACCACGGTTTGAGTTATAATCTGAGTTTTGTGGGGGTCTCTAAAAAAGGGAAACTTGACGTTAGGGGTGCGGGGGGCGGCGAAGAGAGAGGGCGAGAGACTGCTCATTATGTGGTCCAACACTTTCACTCTCGGACAAATAGGTCTACGCACGCACACACACACACACACACAAACACACACACACACACACACACACACACACACACAACGGCATTGTGTTGATGGTGGGTTGAGAGTGGAGAGCGGGTTTGTGACTAAATGAATGTTCCTCACCATTTGTATTGCCATTTCCACATCACCTTATATTATCTTGAATTGGTAAACCAGCCATTTATATTGAATATATATTTTTGATAGGCTAAATCGCTAATTTAGGACTGCCAATATTTAGCACAGGCCAAAGATTTTCATAATTGTTGGTCATCTTTCAAGACCCACAGTAAATTATCTATTAGCACCAAAGTGATTTGCAATACCTCAAAATGAAGATGTACGTCTCTGGGTTCACCAGGAAAAAAAAAGTGAGCTTTTAGCATGTTCTGTACTCTACTTATAGCCATTTATATACACCCTGTTTTCACCAAAAAGGTCTCTCTGAGAAAAGAAATTGCAGAAAATGGCATTTTTCTAAATCACACAATCTCAGGCAGAACTCGCTCTCAATTCTTTTATTTTGAACTGTATTGACATCAGACATGTAAATATTATTCGTTATGACACAAATGAAAAAAAAATATATATATATATATATATATATATACATGATGTGCTTTTTTTACATTCAACAATACAGTTTACTCAGTGTGAGTGAGTGTGATCATAGAATAGAATGCAGAGATCAGTGTAGTCTCTCTCTCACTCACACACACACACACACACACACACACACACACACACACACACACACTCCTTACCGCGAGATCATCCGGGTCCTGTCGCATTGGAATCCAGTCTTCCTCGCTCTCGACAGGAAAGTGGCCGTGCTGCTCTGCTGCTTGGCTCTGTGTGAAAGCCATTTCTGTGGCGAGGCTGCTGTTCTCCTCCTCACACAGTTGTGACTCTGTCTCGTCTCTTTCGGGCTGGCACATAGGAACGGGGTCCAGGGACCAGGATCGATCATGTTGGTCACGGGTTTGACTACCGCGGTTTCGATGTCCGCTGCCCTGCAGCAAGCCGATCAGCTCTGCAGCGCGCCGAGGGGCATTTCAATGGCGTTTCTCCTCTGCAACAAGGAAGCGCGTTTCTCTGTTCTCTGTTTTTCCTCCTGCTAATTTCAAAACAACAGCTGCGGTATGTGTTTGATAACGTGTTGTCGGCTTGCCTTTGTGGCTAAGGACCTGAAAACATGTCACAGGCTGGGGAAGTGTTTGAACTACGCGCTGTACTAATAAAAACAAAAACACGTCAAACACGTTATTGGCGGGGAGGGCTATTTCTGATAACACGTCAAAGACGTCTTTGGCGGTGAATGAGTTAACAGGCTGTCTCATAGTTTTTATTTCCTCTCAGTAAAACAATATACACATTTTACATCAAATACTGGAAGAAATTATGCAAATATATTTGCCCGAATAAAATCTCCTGCGACCCACCTGTGGGTCCCGACCCAGTCTTTGGGAAACTGTGTTAGAGCCCCACAGGTGTGTTCATGGCCTCTCAGACACTCCTTATATGGGAGCTCAGCCCCCATTGGCCCCCACATAAGTCCACCCCTGGTTTAAACCCTGAATGAGACTGTCAGTGTTTCAGTATCAAGGAGGAGCGATGGCCGTGCTAACAAGCTGTTTTTGGGATCACTAAAGGACAACTGATAAAAACTGTTTCTACCTTTATGTCACAACAGGCTGACGAAGACAAATATCAGAATGAGTCAAAACATCAAGACATGTCTTTAAGTCTCAAAGCAGGTTGGATGTTTAGCTGAAGCATTGTTGCTCCGCCCCCCCCTGACACTGCCAAAACACACACTCACATTTAAAATGTCACAGCTTCCATTCTTTCTGTCTTTGCAGAAAAACTACTCTATGGGAAACTAGGGGGCAGTGTTGTCCTCAGGCCAGACTCTGTGACTGGTCCCATCACTAACGTAGAGTGGATACATGGAACTGGCATCGCCATGGAGTGGGATGGAGGGGAGATATCCTCCTATCGTCAATTCAAAGGTAAACTGAGACTCAGGATGATTTCAGCTCAGGTTTAACAGGAGAGGAGACAAGTTGTTCTCTCAGATGTTTGCTGAACGGTGCAGTGTTTTTTTTATTTTAGCCGTGGCCCGAGGCATCATGTTTTCAGGTTGCCCGTACGTAGCCTACATCTACGTCCGTCTCATGCTTGTTAGTCTGGCTGGTGGCCAGCCTCCCCTCTCTACCGTGAGATGAGTCTGGCCAGCCTCCCCTCTCTACCGTGAGATGAGTCTGGTGCTGCAGGTCTCCATTGTGGGATTGCGATGGGCGGCGCTTGGAAAATAGTTTCCAACAATCCAACTTGCCATTTTCAGCATGTAGCAACGAGCTAGCGTGTAGGTTTCTGCCGTTAGCTTGCTAGCTAGTTAGCGTTGTTGTTTTCACTGAGGCAGCAGGGCACTATTTACAGCGACACACAGGGAGGAGGGAGCGGAAGCCGCTCTGATTGACATGGTCGGAGCCAATGACAGAGCTTGTAATAAGCGGGGAGCGGACATCCGGCAGTGACTGAAACAGTCGCTCCAATGGGAGAGCAGCTGTAGAGCAGGGGAGGGTTTATCCCAGTAGCCTGATTCCATGCAGCCAGACGACTCTCACAGAAGAGAGAGGAGGCTGTTAACATTTTATCTCAGGAAGGCTTTGAGGGAATTTGTTCAAATTTGGCTCAAACATCCACTTGGATTCAAGAATGAATTGATTAGATCTTGGTGGTAAAAATTGTAAAATTGTGTTCTGGGTGATGAACACAACATAAACCAAGGTGGAAATAGGCTGTTAAAAAATATCCTTTAAGAATGCTAACCCTAACCATGTTGCTGCATATTTGAAGATCGTGGTGACCTGAACACTTCAACTGGAGAACTGAGGATCAGAGGATTGACCAGAGAAGACAGTGGATTCTACACAGTAGAGATCAACAACGTCGGCAACAACATCAAGACTCAACTCAAAGTCATCTGTAAGTTATTATGTTGGCTGTTTGTCCAGTTTCAACTGGGTTGATGTGGAGCTTTGTGTTGTTTTCCCTTGAATTCACCACTTGGATTTGACTAAGCAGTCACCTATTGGTTTGTGATCCGCCAATAAACACAAAGAAGAAGACGATTAGTAGGCTACATTTTGTGATCTACAAGAGGAAAATGTGTTTTTTTAGGGCTGTCAAAGTTAACGTGATAATAACGCGTTAACGCAAATTCCTTTTACTATTTTTTTTAACGCGCGATTAACGCATGCACTTTCTGTGATGTTTGCGTCTTGGTCCGCTCCGTAGTTTTGGAAATCAGGAAGTAGCCTCCTAAAGCAGAAATAAATCTCTGTGAGGAGCAGAAAAGGAGGAAGAAAAGGGTATAAAATGGCAAGTTCAGCTTCAAGTAGGGTGAGCAGATGTCCTGCTTTGTGCGGGACTGCACAGCATTTACATGACTTCACACGTCCTGCAAATTGAGAAGATGTCCGAGACAGTGAGAGAGAGAGAGAGAGAGAGAGAGAGACCGACAGCGAGAGAGAGAGAGGCGGGGAGAGAGAGAGAGACCAAGACAGTGAGAGAGAGAGAGAGAGAGAGACCGACAGCGAGAGAGAGAGAGGCGGGGAGAGCGAGGCAGGGAGAGAGCCATGCCTCGCTCACAAGCTCTGTTAACTAGTCTCGCCAGCAAGACTACTTGTTAACAGACTGACACTGCAGTCTCAGAGATGCGTAAGTATTCTAACTACAGTGTAGCAATAATAACAATAGCCTACCAAAGGCCAATTACATACTATTATACCATGGTCTGGGTGAATACTCGATTCTGATTGGCTGCAGGGTGTCCATTAAAAAGTGATAATGTACAGTTGGTAAAGTTGTCTGTTGTCTGTTCACCATTCATATCAATGCGCCATAGTTTCATCAGTGTTATCAAGAGAGCAGTTTGAGCTCTATACCCCCGTTGAGGGTTAATAAGGCACTTCTGCAACTTGAGAAAAAAATTGAGTCGGTCAAAGTAACTATTTAAATCACCCGTGTGCTCAGTTTATCAAAAATAACTCTTATTTACAATTTTGATTTTCGTTTTGGAGATTTTTAACCTCGCGTCACCAGGCTCTTCTCGGCGACAAAGAGGAGATTTCCCTCGGCTCGTGCACGAGCGGGGGCGAGCCCTTAGAGAGAGAGAGAGAGAGAGAGAGAGAGAGAGAGAGAGAGAGAGAGAGAGAGAGAGAGAGAGAGAGAGATGCATTTCACCACATACAGCACATGCAGTGCGAGCCCCCGCTGCTCTGTGTCACTTCCTGAAACTCTTCGCTCTTAAATGTTAATATACTTGGCCAATACGTATCTATCATACAAAATAAAGCAAGCAGCCAAACGGTAATGTCTTCATTTAATGTAGAACGCAAAACATCGTTAAACCTGCATTCCTGTGATAAAGTTAACGTTTGAGTCGGCTTTAAAACGGAGGGTGGTGGAGGTGGGAGGGACTATTTTATTTTGTGGAAGACTGATTTACAGTATGAATAACAGACATTTAGCCATTTAGATTGCTTTATTTATTACACATGGAAATATAAATGACTGGTCTTATTGTTTTGTTGGCAAGTGACCATGGTATAAGCGGGTTAATGCACTTCGAGGTGTACATTATCACTTTTTAAGGACTTTTACTTTTTTAAGGACTTTTTAAGGACTTCGCGGAGGCAACCATCCTCGGCTTCGCCTCGGACGGTTCACGCCTCTCGCGTCGTCCCTTAAAAAGTGTTAGAACACAGCTCTCTTGAATACTCGATTCTGATTGGTCAATCAAGAAGATTCACCGGTCATTATTTCTCGACAACCGACCGCTGCTCTACTGATTAATCCAGCTGTGTCAACACTCACTACAATGATTAGGCACACCTGGATTAATCAGTTGATAAGAGCTTTTTGTCAGCAAACACTACTAATTAGGCCAACCAGTTGCAGCTGTGGTGTCTTGTGTGCCAATTACGAATGAAACCGCTTTGTCGTTGAAAACGCTATTAAAAAATCTATTTGAATAATTATTTTTGTCAGATTATTGAATGATTTAGTTGTAGGCCATGTTCTAAGCGGGATAATGTATATTGAGGCGGTGATTACGTAAGGGTTAATGCCCGACGAGGTGTACATTATCACTTTTTAAGGGACGACGCGAGATGCGTGAACCGTCCGAGGCGAAGCCGAGGATGGTTGCCTCCGCGAAGTCCCTTAAAAAGTGATAATGTACACCTCGAAGGGCATTAACCCGCTTATACCATGGTCACTTGCCAACAAAACAATAAGACCAGTCATTTATATTTCCATGCATTTTGCAATCAAAATCTAGTTTTCATAACCTTGAATATGAGTTGAGAACCGGCGAGACAAAATAGTCCCCTCGAGATTAGGCTATCATGGGATAAAATGGCTGCTTAGTTTCTACACCTGGCACAATTCTAGAATCAAGCTAACTAATAATTTGGCCAATTGTAGCCTATGTAACAACATACAAAATAAAACGGCAATGTCTAAGAATGCAACGCCATGTAACTGGGTCGTTTAAACTCGCATTCCAGGGAATTGCGTTAACGTCTGCGGGTCTTATAAGACGTAAATGGCGCGAGGCAGGAGTAGAGTGAAAACTATCTGCTTTCAGTATGTTGGAGTCCAGGTATGTCATCGTCAATACACGTTCGCTAATAAAACTGCTTGTTTTGCCATCTGCGGGAAGGCTCAAACTGTCAATAGTGTTTGGCAACATGGAAACGACTCTATACATGAGTATTATTCTCCGGGGTTTACTGTGGGACAGAGAAAATGTGCGTATGAAGAGGCGAGAGGAGAGAGAGAGAAAGGAGGACAGCACAGCGCTGTTGACACACACAGTGCAAGCTTCCCTGCTCCTCTCGCTCTCTCTCTCCCTCTCTCTCTCTCTTTCCTCGGCTGTTCACGCCCATTTTCTCTGTCCGGAGAGTGGCTCATAATGGCTCAGAGCCGGCTTCTGTCAGGGGAGGGAAATCTCCGAAACGAAAATCAAAATTGTAAATAAGAGTTATTTTTGATAAACTGAGCACACAGGGGTGATTTAAATACTTACTTTGACCGAGTCAATTTTTTTCTCAACATCCAAAATTGTCATATTAACCCTTAACGGGGGTATAGAGCTCAAACTGCTCTCCTGATAACACTTGAAACTATGGCGCATTGATATGAACGGTGAACAGACCATTTAGCTAGGTGTCCATTATCACTGTACAATATCACTTTTTAATGGACACCTTGCAGCCAATCAGAATCGAGTATTCACCCAGACCATGGTATAATGGGAAATAATGACCTTCAGGTGATGATTAAGCCCTCCGCTGCGCGTCGGGCTCAATCATCACCTGTCGGTCATTATTTCCCCCGTAATCACCGCCTCAATATACATTATCCCTTACATAATGTACACCTCGTCGTGCATTAACCCTTACATATGATACTACCCATATTCTTTGCACAAACACAAAGCTCTCCTATGTTATTCCGCACAATTAAAGACAGCCTCAAATCTCAACAGCATCCAGTCTTTTAGATTTAGTCTTCATTTGCCGATATTTACTGTCGTCTTCACTAGCCTACTAACACTGCTGCTATATTACAAAAGACATTTATAAATGCCATTCTAAGCTGTGCTCTTAGTTTGTTTTGTTCAGATGAACCAGTAGGCTAATTATGCAGCTTACTACAGTAGCCTATATGCTTCTACTTCACTATACAGTATGGTTCAGCATGCACACCCTTGAGGTTATTCTGAAGAATATTCTGGACAGTATTTGTCATTGTTCCAATAATAATAAACATATCCCCATAAAGCAAGCCTATTTGTCTACTCCCATGTTGATAACAGTATTAAAAACTTGAAAAATATCGGTTAAAGGTAGATTTAGAACAGATAAAAATTTGTGCGATAAATTTGTGATTAATCGCGATTAACTATGGTGGAAATATTTTAATCGATTGACAGCCCTAGTTTTTTTTACATATTTTTAGTGAAAAAAGCAGCAGTACAAAATCACAAAAACAACGTGTAGTTTTCTTTTTAAAGCCTGTATCCCTCCATTAAAACAACAACCCCCACATATCCCCACTTATCCCCCACTGTCCTATCCTCCCCAGCCCACCCGTCCCTATTCACCTTATGTAGCCACGCCCACTTGACCCAGTTGACCTATACCAGAGAGCAAAACAAATAACATGAAATAAATAAATCACCAAATAAATATAAAAATATATAAAGAAGTAAAAAAAGATAAAGTATATTAAAAACATCACAGTGGAATGGGGGAGGGAGGTTTACAATAATAATAATAACAATAGTGACAAAAGTATTTTATACAAATATACCTTCACATACAAATATATAGGCTACACCCCCACCCCCAAAGTTGGCCCATTTGGGTGCATAGGTCTAGGCTGGTCTCTGATAAATATTAGGTAAGTACGGTAGATTAGTAGATTGAGTTGCCATAGGCAGACAAATTCATTTGTCAAACCTCTGAGTGTGAATTTGATCTTCTCAAGTTTAAGGAAATGCAAAACATCCTGGAGCCACAGCTGTTGAGGGAGAGTCCAGTGACTCAGTTAAGCAACGTCTTCCCAACAGGATGGTAAAAGCAACAATGATAAAATGTTGAACTCCTCTGAAACCACAAAGATAGCTGATGAGGAGAGGGTTCATGATGGACAGACATAACCCTTGGAAGGATTTCAAAAACAAAGGTCCAGAAGTTAAATAATTCTGTGCACGGCACGCGCCGGCCCTGAGTAGTACATGTATGTTGGGCAGCTGGAGGAACAAAGGAATCATGGTTTGGACACAGTGTCTAATCTGAAAGTAACAAAAGAAACGGTTGTGGGAGATTGTGTTTAACAGAGACGTTATGCTCATTGAATCTGAGGGGACAGGTGCCCCTCAGATTTTTTGTCAACTGTATTTTTTTTTGCATTTAATTTCATTTAATTTCATTACTATAGTTTTTATAAGATGTAGTTATGATCATTTTATATGGAGTCAAACGTATTTCTCTAATTATGCCATAGATCATCATCCTTAAGATTGCCTAGGCGGGCGGGCGGTATCAATCACGTTTTGTGTCACGTTTGTGACACACCCACACCCACACCCGCAGACACCCCCCCCACCCCACCCCACCCCACACATTAACCCAGGGCTCAAAATTTGGCGCGGGATTGCGAGATTCGCGCATCTTTTTGGAAATTCCCGCATATTTTCAATTTATAAAGGGGGAGTAATCCCGCAATGGTTTCCAGGAGTTTCAAACTCACGGCCCGCCACGCCACTTGATATCAAGTTTTAGTGAAATCAGGCCCGAACCTCCGCTCGTTGTAAAACACAGCGGAGTGCATTGGGTTTTGAACTCTTTGTGCTGGAAACCGTCAGCAGTATCTGGCAACACAGCTTCACACTCCAGACCAGCGGCTTGCTAATCAGGTGATTCGGTTCACCCGAGTGAAAAACCAAGTGGAAAGAAAAACATTTGCACGCTAAAATGTTGTCTTTTGTTGAGAAGTGAACATGTTGCTGTCAAAAGACAAAAGAAAGGTTGATGACGAGCACAGACAGTTTTAGGAGAAGTGGGAGAGTGATTATGTTTTCGTCGAGTTCAAAGGGAATGCTGCCTGCCTCATTTGCAAAGAGAAAATCGCCGTATTAAAATAATATAATCTGAAGCGAATAAGAATAATAATAAGCAGGGATGCAAATGAGTCACCTTTAGGTAACAGTGAGTCACCTTTTTCATCCCAAAATAGGGCACTTCAGTGAATGATTTTGTGTCTGCCCTGGTATCTGTCACCTTTTTAACTATCCATGACTTTGCATCCCTGAATAAGAGTCTAATAAATACTATGTCTTTTGTCATTGTGTTTTATCTGGAGACTAAGCAGCCACAGGCTTTCGGTTGTATTAAAGCCTTTATATTTTGTATTGAGTGATACACTTTACTAAAACACTCATATCATATTATAATACCCCAGGTGTGCATAAACTACAGGTTAAGTAAAAACAAAAATGTGAAATTGTTATTCGGTATCGTATCTGTTATCGGACAGGAGAAACAGATATTTACCGGTTATCGTATCGGCTGAAAAAATCCCCCCCAAGGTCTATAAATCCCCCCTATCTGAAGAACATAAGAGGAGTATTCCCCCCCAGTTTGCAAAGTGAATTTTAAGCCCTCATATGAGAGAGGTGCCAGCTCATATGACATTAACCCCCGAGGTGCCAACTCATATGACATTAACCCCCAAGGTGCCAGTTCACATGACATTAACCCCAGAGGAGCCAGCTCACATGACATTAACCCTTGAGGTCCCAGCTCACATGACATTAACCCCAGAGGTGCCAGCTCATATGACATTAACCCCAGAGGTGCCAGTTCATATGACATTAACCCCAGAGGTGCCAGTTCATATGACATTAACCCCAGAGGTGCCAGCTCATATGACATTAACCCCAGAGGTGCCAGCTCATATGACATTAACCCCCCGAGGTGGCAGCTCATATGACATTAACCCTTGAGGTCCCAGCTCACATGACATTAACCCTTGAGGTCCCAGCTCACATGACATTAAGCCCAGAGGTGCCAGCTCATATGACATTAACCCCAGAGGTGCCAGTTCATATGACATTAACCCCAGAGGTGGCAGCTCATATGACATTAACCCCAGAGGTGGCAGCTCATATGACATTAACCCCCGAGGTGCCAGCTCATATGACATTAACCCCCGAGGTGCCAACTCATATGACATTAACCCCCGAGGTGCCAGCTCATATGACATTAACCCCCCGAGGTGGCAGCTCATATGACATTAACCCTTGAGGTCCCAGCTCACATGACATTAACCCTTGAGGTCCCAGCTCACATGACATTAAGCCCAGAGGTGCCAGCTCATATGACATTAACCCCAGAGGTGCCAGTTCATATGACATTAACCCCAGAGGTGGCAGCTCATATGACATTAACCCCAGAGGTGGCAGCTCATATGACATTAACCCCCGAGGTGCCAGCTCATATGACATTAACCCCCGAGGTGCCAACTCATATGACATTAACCCCCGAGGTGCCAGCTCATATGACATTAACCCCCGAGGTGCCAGCTCATATGACATTAATCCCCAAGGTGCCAGCTCATATGACATTAATCCCCAAGGAGCCAGCTCATATGACATTAATCCCCAAGGTGCCAGCTCATATGACATTAACCCCCAAGGTGCCGGCTCATATGACATTAACCCCCGAGGTGCCAGCTCATATGACATTAACCCCCGAGGTGCCAGCTCATATGACATTAACCCCCGAGGTGCCAGCTCATATGACATTAACCCCCAAGGTGCCGGCTCATATGACATTAACCCCCGAGGTGCCAGCTCATATGACATTAACCCCCGAGGTGCCAGCTCATATGACATTAACCCTCGAGGTGCCAGCTCATATGACATTAACCCCCAAGGTGCCAGCTCATATGACATTAACCCCCAAGGTGCCAGCTCATATGACATTAATCCCCAAGGCACCAGCTCATACATCTGTAGCCCTTCGAAATAAAAGCCCAAAACACACACAGACCATACAAACCTTACAAACACAACAGAGCACCACACACACACACACACACACACACACACACACACACATATACACACACACACACACACACACACACACACACACACACACACACACACACACACACACACCAGGAGTAACCAGGAGACTTCCAGTAGAACTCCTTTCCCCTCATGCTGTGTATTAACTCGAGGCTATTATCTATTTATTTAGGGGTGGCTCTTACATTATATATATAAAGGTTAAAATCATATTTCTTTCCCTTTTCCTCACCCCTTCTCTGTTTTGAACATCATTACAAAAGTTTCAGGTATTTTAACTTGTGTTCAATGTGGGCATGACTCAAATCACCCCTAACCTGGAAAGGTTAGTCTACATACCATACTACATGTAGCTACTGCCATCTTGTGGCGCTTGTACGTTACAACAACAGTGACACATGACAGGCAACAAGAGCTTACTAGTGTTATGGTAGTCTCACAATTCTGTTCTTAATGGCAGATTTCCACCTGTAGACACAGCAGAGATGGTCTTCTTTCACTGGCCTTGGTGGTGACTGGATGCTGGCTGTTGTGTCGAGGTAGTAAACAGTAGGCAGAGAAGGAGGTGGGCTGCAGGAGGATGCTCCTTCACTGGGCCCTGGCAGCTCTCTGGAAAGATAGAAATAAATAAGACGTCATTCATTAGAACAAAGTTCATTGAAATAAATTGTTACACTCTGACTGCTTCTCTTCTGTCCTGTTCAATCACAATAGGGCATGAACAAAAATGCTAAATGGGTTCAGCGAAATAAACTGTCCCTAAATATATATTTAAAAAGAAAATCCCACTTCATGATATTCACTAGAAGGAAATACAGTAGTAATAGTGCCAACATTATAGTCAATGGGAATGAACTGCTTCAGGTCTCATCTACTAAATTCCTTGGCATTCTGAATGATGAGAACTTAAATTGAAAAAAACAAACATTTATTTTGTTTGTAATAAAATAATGAAGTCAATTTGGTATCATCAGAAACAATATCAAGTTTGGTAAATAATTCATGTTGATCAGGCCCGTATCCAGGGTTTCGAAATTGGGGAGGTCCAGACATGGCAAGGGGAAACGGAAAAAAAATTGAGTTTCCCCCCCCCCTCTTTTAGCCATATTTAGAGTAATATATCATTTTAAATTAACATTAGGATACTGTTGTCATGTAATTATTCAGTATTTTCTCCTTTTCTCACTCATTCAGAGCAAAGAGGGAGATATATAGCATGATGATAATGCTCTATATCTCCCTATTTTCTCTGAATACACCAGTTAACATGAGACAGACTTAACATGATAGAAATATTATCAGCAAACTTAATGACTAGACTAATTATTCTGATCTGAATGGCATATATCAAGAAACATTGACTCCTCTCTTTGCTGTATAGTGGGAGGTGCATTTTTGAGTAGGCTATTAAAATAGGCTACATTTTCATTTCCCGAAACATTCTTAACACATTGACTGCCAGCCCTTTTTTCAATGCTGTAGGTAAGTTCTGCCAGTTTTTTTTTTGAGGATTCTGGCTCATTTTACAAGAGCCGAGGATTATTTTCTGTTAAGACTTCGTGAACACCAATCATCTAAAAAGAACTAATAGAATGTGTGCTTTCTCTGTCTAAAAGAGTTAGTTTGTAGAGTTAGTAGTTATGTAGATATTAGCCGTTGAGTACAGCATGGTTTCAGCTGTCTGAGAGTGAAAGCTGAGATAATCGCAGTTTTGTGAAATTCAATCAAACAGGCAGAACAGTCACTTTAACCATTTATTTTTGGCATCAGTGAGAGATCAGACATCCAAACAATATAGTTCCGAACGCCCTCTCCTTCAACTCCTCCCTCCGTGGGCGTGTCTAGTGGCTTTCAGCCTGCGTTTGTCACAAGCGAGTGCTCTGCTGCTGCTGCTGCTGCTGCGAGTTTGAGCAGCCTCCCTCCCTGGCAGCGAGTTTGAGCAGCCTCCCTCCCTGGCAGCGAGTTTGAGCAGCCTCCCTCCCTGGCAGCGAGTGTGGATAGGGCTCACTCGTCTCTTGGGTTTGAGAGCCCCGATGAAGCCCCGTGCGACTCTAGGCTTTATGCTGCCCACCCAGTCCATTTCTGGAACCCCCCACCGCAGCAGCGCGAAAGCGTCCCCGCCTACAGTATGAGAATGAGGCTTGTTCGTTTCTGGGTTTTCGGAATGCGTGCGATTCTGGCCTTTCTGCGGGCGTTTCAAAGTGTGTTTCACCCATAATATATTATGCAAATTTGCAATCCCCCGTGTGCTGCTGCTGGCGCGGCCCGAGAGCGGCGAGTCTGGTGACTGATGACTGTAAAATCGGCAAGCCATTTCCTTGAGAATGGAGGAAGCAGCCGCGGGAGGCGGCTGCTTTTGGTTGACTTTGTCTCTGTCGGGAGAGCACCGTCGCCACCTAGCTGGTCGGTAAAATAGATTATACACATTCTCTTCCTCCAATTCTGGTATAGGGCCGATTTTACACTTCATGGGCCCCTGGGCTATTCATCTCTGCAGGGCCCCCCCCTCAAGCGGAAGGGGGGGCTTCCGCCCGACGGGCGCCGCCGGAAAAAAATTGGAGTGTTTTTTTTTAACCTTTTTTAGCCGTATTTAAAGGAATATCTCATTTTAAATCAACATTAGGATTATACTGTTGTGATGTCATTATTCAGTATCTTCTCCTTTTCTCACTAACTTTCATGTCACCACCTGCTCTCCTGTCAGCATTCTAACTTACAAACACAAACTGTAGGTTTAGCCATCATGTTCTTTCATAAACAGCCTGATTGGAAAGAAAACATTGCCACTGAGATGTCACAACAAGCACTTTTATTATTATTATTTAGTATTTATTATTGCTGTTATTATTACAGTGCACACACACATTCTCACAATTATTGCACAAATCAATCAAGCAGTATTCAAGTCTGTTTGTACCTGAAATGTCTTCTTCCTGACTTTTGCCGTGGCAAAGCGTTTGACTAGAGTGGTGAAGTCCAATGTTCTAACAATGTCACTTTCCAATGACATCAATGTCAAGTGGGTGAGTCATTGGACAATAGGCTTCAGCCTGGGCACCTCCCGTCGTGTGATTGGTAACCTAAATGTCAGACCTGTCAATCAACGTGTCTGAAATTGTGATTTACCAATCACAATTTACCAATCACAACACACACACACACACACACACACACACACAGGGGCATCCCTGTACATCTGGGGGCCCTAAGCACGATAAATTCGGGAGCCCTCTCACAGGGTTCCATGTCATTGTTCCGACCTCTCGCTGTTCCGACCTCCCCTCTCCCAGCCCCCATGCCTAAACCTAACCTCCCCCAGACCCTAACCCAAAACCTAACCTCTCCCACCCACACGCCTAAACCTAACCTCCCCCAGACCCTAACCCAAAACCTAACCTCTCCCACCCCCCACGCCTAAACCTAAGGTCAGCATTGCGAGTGGTCGGCATAGCGGGTGGACACCCTCTCACAGTGGATGTTATTACTCTGCAAAAACATTTGAATGGCGTCAGTAAAAAAAACTGACCAAAATTTTTTTTTTTTTTTTTTTTTTTTTTTTTTTGGGCCCCTTGATGTCCCGGGCCCCGGGCTTCAGCCCGGGTAAGCCCGTTGGTAAAATCGGCCCAAAAGGGGTTGATTGATGTCCCACCGTCAAAAAAAAAAAATGTTTATGTAAGCCGAGATATCTCGTCCTTGGCACTCAACGGTTGGATCATGTAAGCCGAGATATCTCGTCCTTGGCACTCAACGTGTTAAACAAGAAAGGGACATAGTGCACTGCAAAATATTTTTAATTACATTTGTTTAAAGGTCCCATTCCGTGCAAAAGCTGTTTTTACTTGTAAATGCATATATACTGCTGTCAGCCCTCCCTGTAATGAGTGGTCACACGCTCAGAACTGCCACAGTTGGATTTGTCCCTATCCAGCGTCCCTCTGCAGTCTCCTCCAAGCCACACCCCCAAACGCGTCGTTTGCCCAGAGGGGAATCTGGGGGAATTGGGACGTCACTAGCTTTCTCCTGCATACTGCGCGGGTCTCTCTCACACAAGCTACCTGCACCATTTAGTCTATAGCCACAAAATTAACACTTCTAGCTGGAGCGACGCCAACTGTACGTGATCCAGCAACTGCAGAGGTGCATTCGGTAAGTCTAGGCATTTTGAGATGTCCTCTTTAGCGTAGTACCGTTATGTTAACGATAACTCGCAACCTAGCGTGCTGGTCCACAGACGCTAATCTGATTGGCCGCTGGGAGCCTGGGGCGGGCTCTCCCTCAGCGGCCAATGGGAACTGTTAGTTCTGAATATATTATAGAAACAGGCCATTCTTGGGAAGCGACGAGATGAGGAAGTGAGAACTCCGTCACAACAAACGGGGTTGCTATATTTTCAACAGATTAATCCAGAATCATGTTTTATGGACCAGAGACACACGTTTTTAAGAGGTTACAGCTGCACGAATTGGGACCTTTTAAAAAAAAAAAAAAAAAAAAAAAGGGGTTTTGAAAAAATATATATTTTTTCTCTGAAATGATTACCGAGGTCCGGACCTCGGTGTCCTCATAGCTAGATACAGGCCTGATGTTGATTAACCATTTATTACAATTTAATTTACCCACACTCAAAAAAATGATTTGTAAGATTTACTTAATGAAATCTCTGCGACTATTTGCACGGCGATTTTCAAGTACATTTTAGTGCTGAAATACTAAGTACAACTCACTTGCCAGTATCAAGTAAGATCTACTTAAAACCTTTAAGTAAATGTTATTTAAAACTATCAAGTAAATCTTATTCATCTGTATTGTTCTCTGTTTGACATTTTAATTACTTAATAATTACTCACTATAATTAGACCCTTCTCAAGGGGGCCATTTTGTGTCGAAAAGGCAGGGTAAACACAGGTGTAAGCAAAACACTAATCAGGGTTTCCAACTTCCATGATTGGAATTTGGAAATCCTCATTAGTGTTTTGCTTGCACCTGTGTTTATTCTGCCTTTTCGACACAAAATGGCCCCCGTGAGAAGGGTCTATTATGTAAATGTTTTTACATGTTTTCCATAAATGTTACCAAATATTCACAAATCACAACTAAAATACCATTTAACAGTTTATTTTTTTCCCAACAATGAATCACCAACGTTCACATCACATGTGACATCTGGAAACATCTACTTAAGGTGCATTCCGTAAAACCTTCCAAATGGTTGAAACAACAAAACCGTGGAATTAGCTTGACCAGGGATGCAAACATGGATAATGAAAAAGGTGACATACCAGGGCAGACACAAGACCACTCAAAAATCATTCACTTAAAGGGATAGTTTGGTTTGTTTGAAGTGGGGTCCTATCAGCTAGTTCCATACACTAACTGAAATAGGTACAGTGTTCTGGACGCTGAGCACACCGTTTATCGAGACCCAGCACTCTGAAGCAGCAGCCTCCAGACCTCTGTCTCTCTAGTAGACGGGGCCAAGAACTAAAACGTAATTTAGCCACCTAAAACAACGGCCACCTAAACAAATCGATATATGTGTACATGTACGCTCTATTTTGACAATTTTCAGCGCTTTACTTTTCTGCCAAACAGCCTTCTGATTTGGTACTACTTTTTCTCCCAACCGTACACCTGCCGTATTCCTCCGCTAAATGCCTGCACAGACCCGCGGCGCTGGATTACTCCGCAGATCAGCTGTTATTTTGGGTTATTTCTCCCGGCTTGTTAGTGAAGACAACAAATAGAATAAAATATGAGTGATTTTGATAGCGAGGACGATATGCCATTCACCTTGGTGACAAATACAATTATGAACCAGAGAGACTAATATACAGAAGAGGAACTTTTGCAGAGAGAGAGTGAACACGCAGAAAGAGAGATACGAGGAACTGCCATAATAGGCTGCCTAAATGCCGGGGTGTCCTGCAGACCTTTTTCACCATTCCCAGGATGAATTGTGGAAAACGTCCCAGACGTGAGAGGCCAGGTGACTTGTTGTCTCTAAAGTAAGTCAGTGTTTTGTCTCTCTTCTAAGCCTTCCTGTTTTGTAAACCGTGGCTCTGTGTTCTGTGCAGGTGTTTAGCGGAGGAATATGGTAGTTCTACGGTTGGGAGGAAATAGTGCCGAATGAGAGGGCTGTTTGACGGTAAAGGAAAGTGCTGAAAATTGTCAAAATAGAGCTTGCATGTACACTGATATTGATTTGTTTAGGTGGGCATTGTTTTAGGTGGCTAAATTACGTTTTAGTTATTGGCCCCGTGTACTAGAGACAGAGCTGTGGAGGCTGTTGCTTGGAGTGCTGGGTCTCGATAGACGGTGCGCTCAGCGTCCAGAACACTGTACCTATTTCAGTTAGTGTATGCAACTAGCTGATAGGACCCCACTTCAAACAAACCAAACTATCCCTTTAAGTGCCTTAATCATAGCGACCATAAATGTTCTGACTCTCTAAAACAGTGATTCTCAAAGTGGGGTCCTGGGGACCCCCACGGGTCCTTAAGAAGATCCCCATCAAAAAGCGACAGACATTATTTTACTATAATTCCATCCAAAAGTAATACAATGACAGAATGTATGACTATTTTGGTCATGGATTTTCGTACACTTTCTGTAATATTGTATCAGATGGTGGACCCTGGGACAAAATCTTATCAAATGTGGTCCATGGTCTAATTTGTGTCATGTAGGGGTCCTTGATGTGAAAATGTTTGAAAACCACTGCTCTAAAAGACTTGTGTTGGATCTGGTCAAATATGTCCAGGACTTGACTTTGGAAACATTTTACAGAAAAGCAGACACTTGAATGAACATTCAGTTACAGCAAAAAAACAAGCATTCTATATCAGATGCATCTGTTATTGATTAATGTCTGTCATGACATTGGAAAGTCCACAAGCTGCTGTATGCGAGATGAGGGTCCAATGCAGGTGAATTGTTACAGTCTTTTGGAAGATGGAGAAGTGATTTGAGGCGTACCAGCAGCAGATTGTACAGTACTTGCCATGGCGACAGCAGTACTGTCGCATCCTGACATCTCCTTGCCCTCAAGAAGGACGGATACATCCACTGGCTCCTCTCGATCAGCACCATGGACGACCAGGATCTTGAGGATGTGTTGAGTGGCATCACTGCGGCTGTCCCCCTCATACAATTGACAAGAAAAAAGAAGACAATTCAGTTGAGAAACAAATACAAAATAGAGTGATTGAATCATTTGAAGTGATTACATTGTCAGGGCAGAATGAACACATACAGTAGTTTTAAAAATGACCTTTATTAAACATAGCTCAGATTATGTTAAATTGTGTCAAATCTACAGTAAGTTCACACTGTGATGCTTTTACAGTAAGCCAGCATTCATAAAATATTTGCAGAACATGCCACAAGATGGCTGCATTCCAGATTGTAGCCCCTGCATACATGTTGCTTTCAGCCAATCGTGTGCCTCTGCACCTTAATTGGCCTTTTACATTGTCACCTTTAGCTGTGTAAAGCCATGCCATGTCGAGCTGATTTCAGGTTCCATTACAATTTTTTTTATGTGCCAAACCATGCCGAGCTGCGATCGAGATGGACCTTCTCTGGAATGGGACCAAAGCACAGACCCACCTCGAGCGGGTTGCAAAATTGCAAGCGAGCTGCAGCAACGCCTCAGTCAACCCTTGACGACCCCCCTCCTCCCCCTCAAACAAACAGCTGTGTTGCAGCATATGTTGTAATAGCAAACTCTCCTGTCTCTCTCCAGAGTGGAGAGAGCAGAGAGAAAGGTGTGTTTAAAAGCCTCTCAAGTGTTCTTTTGTAGCTTCTAATAATTAAATCTCTGTGGTTTGATGTTTAATTTGTCTCGTGTGTTTCGGTTTGTACTTTCAGATATCTGCTTCATTTTACTGTACCATTTCCTGATCACATGAGCCGTGCCTTTGGCCCCATGTCCATCTTGGGCAAGGCTTGGCGCATTTAAAGTGGTAAAGGAAACATAAATCAGGGTGACATGGTTTAGCTCAAGTGGCCAAAGGGGCCAATGGAAAAAGGCCCACCTATGGCTTTGTAACCGTAGAGCACGTTTAATTTTTTATGATTGTACTTGATTTGAATCATTGAAATTGAGTTTGTTCTTCCAGATGATACAGTATGATTTTTTATTTTTTTTTATCTGCCATTTGGGCCATCGCTGAGTGTAATATCTCCATCCCTTCCCTCCATCCCTTCGTCTGCCTTCCTCTCTTACCGTTAATTTGCATTTTAAATTATAACAAATTAACATTTTAAAGTGTTAAAAAAATCATGCATTACCTGGCATTCGTCAAAAAGTTCCTCTTCTTTCTCGCCAAGGTACAGTACGAGGGTGCAGATAACAGCTTCATGTCTCATCTCAATGCTTTGGTTCTGTGAACAGAGCACAACAAATATTGTGTCAATACTGAACCATTATTCATACACGATGAACTGTCAAGAGAGAACACAACATGTGATTTGAGTGCACAGAGCAAGTAGCCTGACAAACCAGCCCGTCACGTGAACTCACATTTCATTTGGTTCTGTGTGACGGTCTGGCCCCGACGCCATGGGGGGGGTTTAGCAGGGGCGGGAGCATGGGCGGGCGTAGTTGCCTTGTCAGACAACTCCTTCAGCCAATCAGCGTCGGATCCAATCAAACCCAAATCCACTCGGGAGAATGGCAAAAACATATTTTCCGCCAAGAAACTCTGCGGTTGCGGCGATACTCCTGTACTTGTTTAATTGTTGTTATTGAGTCTATTTCTGCAATAACTGCACTTTATGCCTGTATAAACTAGACAAACGCTGACATTACTCCTCGAGACGATCAGGCAAGGAGGCGGCCATTACTGTTTTGTTAGTGCAGTGCTAGTGGCGTTCCTGATTGGCCAACTTGCGCTGTCAATCACAGCGGAGTCGCTGATTGGCTCTTCCGCTCTGCACCTTCTGCTAAACCCCCCCACTGGCGTCGGGGCCAGACCGTCACGCAGAACCAAATGAAATGTGCGTTCACGTGACGGGCTGGTTTACCAGGCTACGGAGCAAGAGCCTCGGGGTGGAACGATACATCGATCTGCATTGATGCATCGATTCAATGATCCGATACATTTTTTGTTTTTGCTCCAAGTTAAATGTTTTATGGTCACTCACAGTTCAGTAGGTCACGAGTTGGCTTGGTTCCAGCCTTAAAACTTGTTATATAGGGATTTTTTAAATGTCTATGGAAAAAATGAATGGGAAACTCACTTCCGGGGCAAGAGATGTCATGTGACTGTTCAGCTCCCCAGCATCGATGGACAGTGAAAACATCAATATGAATTATTAGCGTACTCTTTCGCATACAAACAATGCGAGCACCATAGCAAGCACGCAAGAAAAAGAGGGAGAGGATATTCGCTCCCCTCTCGGATATAAATCAATGCATATAGTCTAATATCTATCGCAGCCGCTCAATCGAATCGTATAGAAATCGTGATATTGGCAAATATCGCATCATTGTCCAATGAATCCATATACATGTAGTATTGTATTGAGATCAAACGTGTGATTCCCACCCCTACAAGAGCCATGGGTGGAAAGATGGAGGATTTGTGCTGTGTATGGATTGGATTGGTGTGTCTTGCTGCATTTTTTTTTAAACAAGCACACCTGACTCAGTTTGTCCAGGAACGGCCTCAGTTGTCCCCACAACACCTCCCTTGGTGTTGGTGTGTCCTCCTCCCTCAACTGTCCACTCTCGACTCATCGTAAGAGTAAGGTCATCCTGTAACAGACACAATTGTGATATTAAAACAATGGTCTAAAACAGAGGTTTTCTAAGTGAGAGGCGGGCCCCCCCAGGGGGACTCCAAACAGTTTCAGGGAAGGCTCAGTGAATGGAAGTTAAAACATATATCATTATTTCATTAGTTATCAAAAGGAGATCACATAGAATAGCCTAAATGTATGTGATTTGGTTAAAGAGATAGTTCAGAGATCATTTACTATTTCCCCTCCAGTCAGAGAATAATACATGCCTTCAGACCAACCTTATTTTATGAATTTGGTGTAGTCTGATGTCAAACAGCAATATCAAGCTATCATTGCTCAATTATTGAGTGTCTACGGAATTTATGATCAATACAGGTATTGAGTGGCATTTTGTAGTAAATACGTAAACTAAGGGGGTGGGGGGATGCAGTCTCAGAGTTTAAAAGCCCCGATCTAAAACATTTAGCCACAATTTTATGTCACATTACACAGTGAAGGATATGGGGAAATAATAACAGCAATATGATAGAATGTATTACATTTCTACTTGCCTGACTAATGTTGCAGTGTCACTCCACTGTCCTGCAGCTGTGGTGCTGCCCTGTGTCCTGTTGACAGAGACATGTTTTTTTCCACAAACCAATGACAGTGAATTTCATGAATCACATTCACCTAATTGCAAAGAGACAGCACGAGAGAGAGAAAGAGAGAGAGAGAGAGAGAGAGAGAGAGAGAGAGACACAGCTCACACATGTCCAGACATAACGTTACATTAAAGAAAGAGAGAGAGAGAGAGAGAGAGAGAGAGAGAGAGAGAGAGAGAGAGAGAGACGAATGCAGCCGAACGCAGTTCACAGCACATGTCCAGAAATAACGTTACATGAGAGAGAGAGAGAGAGAGAGAGAGAGAGAGAGAGAGAGAGAGAGAGAGAGAGAGAGAGAGAGAGAGAGCCGAATGCAGTTCACAGGCATGTTCAGACATAACGTTACATTAAATTAGCTCTTCTGCAGCGCGGGACTGGCTATCCTGACCCGCCACGGTAGTGAACGGAGAGTGGGAGAGCGGACTGACAAAGAGTTCCTTCCACTCGACTACAGACGGCTAAACTGTGAATTGTTTAGGTCAAATACAGCGCTGTGGGTCCTGCAATGGCAGGCGGAAAACATGCTGACTGAGGGCTGCAGTAACATCAACGTGCATTTATGTGATTAAAATACAAACAGTAACATATCACCAAGTATCACAACGCACTATGCCCAATTATTATCGTCACAAACCTAATTAAACAGAAAGCCAAACTTACCTTGCAGCCACTCGAAAAATGTGAACAGTCACAAGCACATGTCCCTCCAACTGCAGGTGCATGAAACCGGATACCGGAAAGAGAACTGTCTCGTGCAAATGCGCATGCGTGGATTCAATAAAAATATGCTTGATTAAAATTTACCTACTGTTTTTAAGATTATGTATGTAAATATTATTATGTATTATGTAAGTAAATATTACGCAAACATTCTTACAAAAATGTACCCATTCCACACAGTTAATTTACTTACTGTTTTTAGGATTATGTATGTAAATATTATTATGTATTATGTAAGTAAATATTACGCAAACATTCTTACTAAAATGTACCCATCCCACACATTTAATGTATTTTCAAGAATAAAATGTGTACATATTACAAAATAATATTTAGAAATTATACTTCCTAATATTACTAAGTAGAAATTATGTCAGTTCTTTACTAAACATTACTACACCATGCAGTAAATTCTTTCAGTGCATATATTTTTTATGGAAATATCGTATGGGTAAGTACATATATCTCCAGTCTTCACAGTATTCTCATAATACAAAGAAAAGTTTGTACATATAATTTCGACCTAACGAAGATCTAATGTAGGAACGAAATGTTGTCAATTATTTGTCCTCTCATCCTTACTGCATGGAGTAAGTGTGTCCTTTCACAAGTACATATCTCCAGTCTTCACAGTATTCTCATCATACAAATAAAGTTTGTTAAGTTGGCTACATTCTCGAATAGATTAGAACCATCAGCTGCTCTTTAAAAAAAAACTCAATATACTCCCCATTCACAATATCAACACACTCCAGGTATGCACCTTTGATTATAAATGTACTGTACTCACCTGTCTCTCTCACTGCACCGTGTAGATCAAGCTTCAAGCAAAATTCAAACATACATACAAATACAAGACATTCAGATAACCTTCAATCCCCATACAGTCACATCAATAATCAATTTTCAAAAGGCTTCAGAGGAGCCATATTTATGGAACACATATATCAACATAGCCAAAGATGCATCATCTCTCAACTCATAAATCCAATCTTAGAACCTCTGTTGAGTCACACGTCCTCACACTTTACACACTACACCTCACATCGCCATTTAACTGTCTACTAACTCATCTTCTTTGCTTTTTGTTTCTTGTTTGTTGTTGTTGTTCTTTGTTTTACTGTTGCTTTTATTTTCTTTGTTTTCGTGTTTGTTCTTGTTTCTGTTGTATTTTAAACTTTGTACAGATTATTGTTATTATTTGGTTTTCTGAGGTAGAGAGCCATAATAAGCCCTTTCAGGGTTTCTTGTCTCTACCTGCACTTTACTTTCTTGTTTGCATTTTTATCAGTTTTATATTTTTTGGGTGCAAATAAATCAATAGATAAATACAATAAATAAACAAATAGATGATAGCAGCAATTCTCACACCTGTGAGGCAACACCTGAATGAGATTGGAGGTGATTTGTCTCTCCTGTGTCACAGCTCTAAAACTGTTCTGTTTTACATCTGTTTCTGTTATACAGAAACCTAACCGTTTAAAAATGATATAATTGTTTGGGTGGATGTGACATCCCAGTTTTTAAGTTAATACAGCCCCAAAATATGGTGGAGATACAATACTCGGCCGGGGTGCGTAACTCAGGACAACAACGGGCGCAGGCGCAAATTGGAGTAGTGCCAAGTCATCTGCACCCCCAAAATGCCAGCGCAAACGGGATTTGGCAGTGCCTGGGCATTACATCAATCAAACCAATTAGATTCCTGTCTCGTGTTCGCTGTAATACAGTTTGTGCGAGGCATGTTTCAATCCACGGGGTCAGTGTTGACATAGTGGAGGATTACAAGTACCTTGGCGTGTACATTGACAATAAACTAGACTGGGCTAAGAACTCTGATGCACTCTACAAGAAGGGGCAAAGCCGTCTCTACTTTCTGAGACGGCTGAGGTCCTTCAACGTCTGCCGGACCATGCTGAGGATGTTCTATGAGTCGGTAGTGGCTAGTGCCTTCCTCTATGCTATTGTGTGCTGGGGCAGCAGGCTGAAGGCAGCGGATGCCAACAGACTTAACAAATTGATCCGTAAGGCCAGGGACATTGTGGGGCTGGACCTGGGCTCTCTGACTGCGGTGTCAGAGAAGAGAACGTTATCCAGGCTACGCTCCATCATGAGCAATGACTCGCACCCACTCCACGGCGTGCTAGTCAAACACAGGAGTACATTCAGTGAGAGACTGATTCCACCCAGATGCAACACGGAGAGGCACAGGAAATCATTCCTGCCTGTGGCCATTGGTCTATTTAATGCCTCTCTTAAAAGAGCACCTCGGAGACGCTCAGTCTCCCTGAGACTGAGCCAGCCGATAGGCTAACTGGAAAAGTGCCTGGCTGAGCCACGTGTAACGTATAGGGCAAGCCGAATAATATAACTTCAGTGTGCAATAAAGATAGGCTAACTGGAAAAGTGCATGGCTGAGCCATGTGTAACGTATGGGGCAGGCCGAATAATATAAGTTCAGTGTGCAATAATGACAATTGGCACGTAAGGTATACTTACTCTACGTATTGCTTACTTAGACGTACTCCACTATTTTGCTCCTATTGCATTTAATACTGTTTACTGTTTATACTGTTATACTGTTTATTCCATGCTATGTTGTGTTCTTTCTTCTTCTCATTCTGCTTATTTTACTATCGCATTACTACTGTGTATTTTATTCTATTTTATTTTATGCTATCTGTGTTATGTGAACGAGCAACTGTAACTTGTCCCAATTTCCCCCCGGGGATCATTAAAGTCTTTCTGATTCTGATTCTGATTCTGATGCAATATGCTGTAATTATCTCCATGCATAATTTGGATAGGCCTATCCCACCATAACACCATCACATCATATACATGTACCAGTTAAAAACATCTGTGATTTGATGCAATTTGGGTTCTTTTGTTGACTGGACATTGGAACGTGTTTGCAGCGGGGAAACAGCGGAGACAAAAGAAAAGATGGGAGGATTTAGAGTGGACTCAATTAAAACTTTGTGAAACAGTAATGAGAGCTGCGTGCCGAGGACAGAGAGAGATGGAGAGAGCTTGTGAACAGATCTGTGGTGCCAACAACCCTCCGGGTTATGGGATAGGTGAAGGTGAATAGCCTATTCTTGCAAGTAGGCTACAATGTCCATTGTCCAACAAGGACAACAAACTTTTATCCCCCTCTTTGCGATGGGATAAAAGTTTCTCAGTGAATTATAGTTGATTGCCTCACTGAATTATCTGCTAATACCCCATTTTAGCAGCAGAATTTGATGTCCTGGCGTGGCACGACCGTGCGTAATGACATATCCAAAAGAAATTCCTCTGCACTGCACTGCGCAGTACGGACATTATGGTGCACTCAAGCACAGCGGGGTATTTTAGCGCGTAAGAGGTGCTTTTCAAAGCTCTTAGAGCGAAGTAATTGCGCACATAGGAGAATGCCATCTCTGTCACCACTTTTGCGCCTGGTTTGGCATGTGGCATGCCTACCCCATGCATGTCCAGTACAATTATAACAGGCATAGAGGTAATAGTGCGGCAGGGACAATACAAATGTGCTTGTGCACGCCCCCAATTTGCATTGCGTGCAGCGTTAAATGAGCGCAAACGCTAAATTACCACTTTAGCAAGATAGGGCCCATTGTCTTTTAGTTATTTTTCCTACTTCTTCATCTCTGAATATTGAAAGGACTGCTACGCTAAGACAAATTCCTCTTATGTAATTTGCATATTGTGGCAATAAAAGTGATTCTGATTCTGATGAGATTATACAAAGTCAATGCAAACGTGGAAGTAGATGAGATTTTACAGCATTTTTCATGGTGCAAATGATGCGAGTTTCACCTTGAGTGGGGTCAGAGTGAGGTCAAAGTTCACACTAATCAAAGGAAACATACTTTGGGGTCAGAGTGAGGTCAAGCGTGCTCGGAAATGGTCCTGAGTCCCTGATGTGAAACCACTTTATGGTTTTACCATTGGTTGTGCCCACTTTCCCCCTTTATGTAATGTAATGTTACAATAGTTTGTTCATGTTAACTTGCACATTAGGCCAATGTGCAAAGGTGTGTGTGTGTGTGTGTGTGTGTGTGTGTGTGTGTGTGTGTGTGTGTGTGTGTGTGTGTAGGTGTGTGTGTGTTTGTCTGTGTCTCTTTCTAGCTGTCTGCATTGAGACAAATGTGTAACAGTCTTTTTCTCCTCTTCTCTCCTCCAACAACAGCTGCTGTCTCTAAACCCTCCATCTCTACATTGTGTGATGCTGGTTTGACTCGCTGTAGTTTGAGGTGTGACTCAAACACCACTGCAGAGGCTGATCCAGTCAGCTACACCTGGTGGAAAGACACCAACAAGACTGGGCTACTCAAAGAGCAAGAGATTACAAAGGTACAAGTACAGCCAAGCTAGTGACGGAGTGTTTGTCACTCTTTTTGGCTGATTTGTTCTCTCCTATGTGAGTTAGTTAATGTCCACTCGTAATATCCCCCCCTTTCCTCCAGCAAGCCCAAATATACAGTAGAGCAACCAGACTGTTTCAACCTTTGGTTGCAGGCTTTGCCTGGTGCCTTTAAGAACTATGCTGTGGGTGTGACTTGTGTGTGTGACTTGTGTGTGTGACTTGTGGGTGTGACTTGTGTGTGTGACTTGTGTGTGTGACTTGTGTGTGTGACTTGTGTGTGTGACGTACCCCTGGGATTTGTCTGAGAGCAGTTAGTTGAGATCATGCGTCTGAAGGAGGACGTGTGTCTAGAGAGTTGAGTTCCTCCATGCAGAGAAGAAAGATGCATCTCTGATAGCAGCACTGTAAAGCCCATGCTACGAGTAGCTACAGTAGTGATAGCCAGTAGAAGTGGGTCCAGATTAGCACTGTATGCAGGAACCTATCTGAAGGCCGTGTTGCTGCACTCGTTATGGGAATAAAGCCCCTCTGTTTACAACACCATTTCTCACCTCCTCTCCCATCTCTCCCATCCACCATTGGAGGCCCAGATGCAAGCTAGTTACCGAGCTAACCCTATTGACACGAGCCAAAGTCAAAGATATGTCAACGCGTTCCCAACCACAGTTCGGAACTGAGAAGCTGCTAAAGCTAAAAAGGTAACACTTTAGACGTTTTCTGAGCTGAAAAACATGATTAAACTAAACAAAATAAAAAGGTATCAAAATATCAGGTTATGGAGGTATCATTAGGCCGTCCTCAGACGAGGCCTCCAGCGGTGTTTCCAGTTATCTGGATCCTCCATACATCTGGCTAGCTCCTAGTACTTTCTCCATCCTCCATACATCTGGTTAGCTCCCAGTACTTTCTCCATCCTCCATACATCTGGTTAGCTCCCAGTACTTTCTCCATCCTCCATACATCTGGTTAGCTCCCAGTACTTTCTCCATCCTCCATACATCTGGTTAGCTCCCAGTACTTTCTGCCACAGCATAAAGATGCTGTGGCAGAAAGTACTGCCACAGTATGACACGTATAGTTCAAATCTTCAGTATGACACACCCTCATGATAGTTGCTCGTGTGTTGGCTCAACAGCACTGCTGGCTGGGATCTCCTGGTGTCTCTGACAGTGACTGGCCAGCCTCATTCTCCTGGATGATATTTTCTCACTCACCCTTGGTAACAGACGCTTGATGGTAACATGCTCCTGCTGTTTGATGTTCACTACTTCCTCACTTGGATGTCTTGTTCTGACGAGTTGACCCAGTTGAGGCACTGTGACTTATTTATGGATAGTAATGAAAACAGTTTTATATTATAAAGATTTTCCATCAGGGCTACAATGGGAAACCTGTGAAAGACCCTGAATGAGAGTGAGCATGTGTATACTGTTTAGCTAGCAGCTTCTGTGAACTGTGTCTAAGCTGTTCCTCTCAACACAGCATACATCATGTTTAGGGAGGTGTATAGACCCCTTATACAGCTGTCAACATTGGAGCTGCGCTCGCATCGTGTAGGCAAAAAGCCGTGAGCCCAGCATTGACAGACACAGAGAACTGTGTAAAAGCCCCGCTGTCAGGACTGCTCTGTGCCCATCTGCGACACACAGTTAGATTTTAGTTTTAAAATGCAGTTCTCGGCTTACTACAACAGCTTATCGCCTAGTGATAAGCAATGTTATGCATCGAAATTAACGTTGTTTAATGGGATATGTCTTACAGACCCATACGCACTGGCGCTGTCAATTGGCCAAGCCTAGTGGCCAGCAATACATATCGTGCATTCCTTTATAACTGGGGATAGCGTAGATAATTATTCTGTAACTTGCAAAGATATATTGTTATGTTGATAATGCACACAACTCAATAATGACATTATGTAACGTTACTTGGTCATTAACTCATTGAGTGCCATGGACGAACATGTTCGTCATTTCGTTTTGTAACGTAGAGTGCCAAGGACGAACATGTTCGTCAATTGCGTCTTTTGACGGGGGGATGTCGATCTAAGCCTCTTACATCGCCTCTTACAATATGGGAGCTATTGAATGTGTCTAACCTATTTTACAGAACCCTTAGGTGGCGACAGTGCCCTCCCGATTAGACAAAGGCCAGGAGAAAAGAGAGAAGAAGTCATGAGGAAACGGAAATCGCATCGATATGCTTGAAGCATAACGTTAGCTGTGCCTGTGCAGTCATCTGCTGCCACAATTGAGCCCCATCCGTGTCCGCTGCGATAGTCCATCCATATGATTTAGTTGCCGACACGGCGACACCAGCGTCTTTCTGAAAAGTTACATTATTCTCAGCTGGGAGCTGGGGACACGCTGTAAAAAAGCGGGGGGATGCAGGCAGCGGACTTTTCAGTGCAGATCAAACTCAGAGCAAACCGCAGCAGAGACACTCCTCCCACCACGGAGGAGGAGGAGGAGGGGGGTGGGGCACGCAGGGCACTACAGCAATAGCATACAACCATTGACAGTACACACACACCCAGGCAGCAGCAGGCTCGATGCATAGAGAGCAAACAAGCTAGAATAGGCTATCTGATGCCCACCAGCAGTCAATCAAGACCAGCAAGAAGGTGTAGGGTCTGCGCACGCAGGGGCCAGCGCTGCTGGTTGCAGCTAAAACATATTATTTGGCCAAACAAAATTCCTTTGTTTTCACTCTTTTATTGAAGGAAATTATTTTTGAGGTGTCATATCAGAAAATATTAGCTTCAGAGTCAATGATGTGCTTGAAATGTTTAATTTCACAAAAGGCTGAATATCTCAGCTTCTAGAAAAAAAATGCTGTTTTTGGTTAAATCAAGCTATCTTCTCCGGCTCATAACTAAAGAACGGAAAATGGGATCAATAAACTTTTTTTTGCAGATGATAGAAGAGAGTCTCCTCGTTCTTTGTGCGTGTTCGGTGTTTACATAGTAATATCACACAATATTCTGTGGGCCTCGAGAAATCACTGAAAACGCTCTGAAACTCTGGCACTGGGAGCGTCCGTTCTCCAAAAGTGGCTGGCACTCAATGAGTTAACTAACCGAGCGATGTGGCTGAGCAGCCTACAGTTTCAGGCAGCTTACCTGATTATGAAGAGCACTACAAAGTCGGGCATTTTTTTATGATGTCCTCGTTCCAATCAGTTCAACTCAATAATGACATTATTTAACGTTACTTGGTTGTTAACTAACCGAGCGATGTGGCTGTTACTAGCAGCCTACTACAGCTTACCTGATATGAAATGAGCGAGCACTGCAAAGTCGGGCATTTTTAACGATTCCCTCTTTCGGCTTGCAACCAAAGACACCTACGGTTAGCATTAAAAGCAGTATGAGTTGACGGGATTCGGTAAAACTTTAGTCCTTGCTTTGTTGATAGTGTAACACTGTTCAGTGTTGTGTTGTGTTCTATTGCGTGTGTGCGAGGCTGTGTATGTTCCCTCGAGTTGTGTAGAACAGGATATGTCGGGAGAAGCTTGTTATAACGTTACAGCCTGGCTCTATCGTTTATTATTTTATTAACCAAGTGTGAATAGGCGGACCCGAATACTCTGCTACAATAGCTTTCCGATTCTGGCATCGCACTGCACAACACGAAGACATGTCTTGCTTGAATAGTTTTCGGGCCACTGGAAAACTACTTGACAGGGCTGCGCGGAGTCTGTCTTTCTGCCTCCGTCTTGCGCATCGACGCTGCGTGATGTCAGTGTGACGTAGTCGTATAAGGGGTCTATTGGTTTTGGATGTTCCAATGTGGGCGTTGGCTTAAGAAGACTGTCCTTTAACCAGAGTAGCCTACCTGGTTTAAGTTGCTGAAGTGTCCTTGAGCAACACACTGAACCCCGTCCAGCTCCAGGGAACTGCTCTGTAGCTGAGCCTCAGATCTCCTTTCATCAAAGTGTAAAGACATAAGTGAGCACTGTTAACAATTAAACTGTGATTGGTTTGTGAACTTTGAGCTAATTCTATTTCACTGATTTTATAGGTGGATTTGAACTATACGCTCTTCAGCTGTAAGGTGAGGAACCCAGTCAGTGAGGAGGTCAGCCAACCAATCAGCAACCCCCTCATCCTGAGTGAGTTACCTCACTTTAACAACACATTTAATGTACCGTCAAATCTTCAAATGTTATTTATCTTAAATTAATAATCTGCCACAAAGGTCAGATCATTTCACTTGTTTACAAATCAACCTGTTCTTTCTTGCCTTGTTTCAACATAGGGACACTTCTTTCAAGGAAATGAAAACTAAGTGCATTTTGAATAGCATTTAAAAAAAACAAAATTCTAAATTGAATATAAGACTAAACGCTTTTGAATTAATTGTATTATATATATAAATCAATCAATCAATCAATCAATATATATATTATCATATATATATATTAGGGGTCGACCTAATCAAAATGACCGATAACCGATATTTGGAACCGATATATATTTGCAGTAAAAATAAAAATTTTGGTGTCAAAATTTGGAATAACACAACCCACGCATTTTCCTCAGTTTATCCAACTGCAATATTAATTGAAAATATTAACATTATTAACATTAAGCAGTGTGTGTGTGTGTGTGTGTGTGTGTGTGTGTGTGTGTGTCTTTGTGTGTCACAACCTATACCTGTTCCCATTTCCATGTGTATGCTCAATCTAGTGGAGACTTGGGAACATTATCAAGACACAGCTGTGGAGAGAAGGGTGGATTCACACCTCTGGGTCGTTTGCTTTGTTCCGATTTATGGGCTTAATTGATAGCCTACAATTGTTGCATTTGTACTGTAGCAATGTGGGGTTTAGGGTAAACATGTGTTGTGATCGACACATTATGGACTGTACTGTATTACTGATATATTTGAATGTAAGACATTTGAGTGTATAGTAGAGACAGTGAGGGGGATTCTCCCCCCACCTTCGAAACACTGTACCATTTGGTCAGCTGGCTCTCACCCTAGGCTCCCCACAAGTGGGTGACAGATACCAGCACAGCTTGAGGCCGAGCCTCAAAGAGTTGCCATTGTTTTATCTCTCAACCTAATCAAAGACAATTGTTCCCCCGCAGCCAAAAGGGACAGCACCCTTTAAGTTGAACTTACAGAGTGGGTGTGCCCACCCCAGCTCACAGAGCAAGCATTGGCCAGAACCATCACCAAAGACACATGACAAGCCAATGAGAACCCTTCGTGACTTCCCCATACAGGGAAACAAAACTGTTTGGAAACCAGTTTGCAGTGGCACTAAGCTTTTGATCCCGTCAGACCTTGATGTGGAAAGGGCTGGAGGAGCCAGGAAGCCGGCTCCCCTCCCCCGCTCTCTGCACCCTCTCTGAAACACAGGCCTGCACCAAAGGCCTGACCAGGGCCCAGAGGACTCCGAACCCACAGCAGGCCCAGGGATCGCCTACCAAAGGCCGTAAGTCCCACCAGGCATAGCATGCGTAACTGAGATAGTTCTACTTAATCTCAGTTTAATTTAAGTCGGTTTAGTGTTATAAGTCGCCAGGAAAAGCCCTTCCTGTGCTTTCAAACTCGCGCGTAGAGCAGCCGCTCTCCTTGCCGAGAGAAGCCCAGCTGGACCGCAAAACCCGACAACAAGAACGTACCGCGAGCAGACCGCTCAGCAGACCAAGAGAAGCCGGCAAAACAGCCACAGACCGACAACCCTCCCAGCGCACGGCACGTGCAGGAGAAGAAGCCAGAAGAGCCACACCGCAGCAGGGCCAAGCCAACGGCTGCAGAAAGACACACCGTGGTGCCAGCCACAGATCGCAGCCAACCACTGCTCTGCAACCGACCGAGAGAACGCACGCCGGCATCGACTCAGCCAACCTCGAACCTCCTCCTCACCGCAGCCAAACCCACAGCGCACAGGACAGCCGTGCCAACAACGGAACGATTCACTTAACCGAGTGGATCCGCGTGAGAGTTCTTGGTTTAATGGTCTGGGCAGAGTTAGGGGTTAAAATGCATTACCATGTATGTTGATGTACAATGTTCGCACACTGTTGAATGATATAGACGCCTGAAGGTGTCGTAGGCAGAGCTGGTGAGCGCCAAGTTCGGAAGAACTTAGCGGCCATCAGCGGGCCACTCTCCTCTCTCTCTCTCCCTCTCATTCTCTCCCACTCTCTCGGCCCCCCAGCTGAGCCCGTTCAACCGGAAGGGCTAAGCTTGGGACGGTCTAGAGATGTTCAGAATGTCCACCCACAAAAATACAGTTAAAGGAGGACTTACCTCCAAAACACCTTTTTTCAGCTTTTAACCAATATATATGACTTTGGGGGTGATGTGTGAAGAATTCTGGTCAGAATTTCCACATTTGACACCAAACTGTTGCCATTTTACCATTTGTATCATTTTTCAGCAGCATATCTGGCATAAGCGCCCTCTAAGGGTGGAAGACTGCTTTTTTTTTTTCTCAAATGAATGGGATATTTGACACGTCGTTACGTCACGGTGAACCAAAGACTATCTATCTGGAATTTGGAGATAGAAGATCAAAGACCCTCGCAACTTCTATTACTAGAGATTTCAGAGGATTACGCATATGAACACCTGTCCTGTCATGAATAAAATATTAATAAATAATTTAATAGCCTACGAACATTGCGAGGAAGACAGACATGCAATCAGTCTGATTGTCTGAATCTTATCACAAAGAAGGCTGGCTCTGATTACCATGACTTGTTTTCATTTATTTAATGGAGACCAGAGGTAATTAGTTGGTCGAGTTCAAACTGCTGATGTGATGATCCCCCGAAAATCCCCCAAAGTTTATCCATGCAAACGCACAAGTCGCCAAAACAGGATCTGAAGAATGAAGATGTTGTTTTTAAACTATGTATCCGAAAACGCGCACTGTTAAACTTGTGTCGGATCACGTTCTCACCACAAACGAACCCAGACAGACAGAGAACAGCTCCGCTCTAGAAATGCCTGGGGAAATGTATTTTGTGGATGCTACGGTTTGGCTCGACAGCTTCGCGACAACCCTGGCCATGTGGAGCTATGCTACTGAAGAAGACGTAATTAAACTAGTGCCCCGCTAGCAATAGCCTATCTGCCCACCGCTCCAGTCTGTCCAGTCCACTCGCTCAGACACAGGCACACTGAGGCACACACACAGGCAGCCGAGAGCTACTGAAAGAAGGCAGGGAGGATTTCATCTGAGAAGCACTCTGATAGGCTATTACTCAATGTGTAACCAATCAGATAGCGCTGTGGGCGGGACATTACTTCAGCAGCACAGGACTGACACTGAGGCTCCTGGAGCTGCATCAGAGCCAAAGCAGCACATTTTTTAATTAATTTATTATATCGGCAAACGGCCAATGAAAATGCCGATACAGATAATCGGCAAAACGCTGAATATCGACGTCAATAATCGGCCATGCCGATAATCGGTCGATCCCTAATATATATATAATGTGTCCATGTAAACAGGCTTGTTGCTGTTATTTTTCTGTAGAGTCTGATGGTGAAGGCAACAAATCTGATGGTGAAGGCAAACGGAGAACAGGGAGAATAGTCACCATCATCGTGGTCGTGATCATGTTGCTGCTCGTCATAACACCCATTGCCAAACGCATACGCACAACAGGTAGGAAGCCATGAGATACTATATTTATTTACAATAAATTACTGTCTAATTGATATTATTAATGATTAATTATGTCATCAAAACACTGATATTTGCCTCTAATTGACAGTGTTCACTGTTCACATTGTGTGTCTGTTTTATTTAGGGTTAGAGTTAGTTGCCTTACTCCATAAAGGTTGCCCTATTCTTGTTAAACTGTCTCTCTTCAGTTCCATTTTCACCCTGCTACCACAGGAGGCGCTGCACTCCTGACTTCCTTTTTGTCAGTTTGATCTCTAACCTTACATTTACACATTTAAACTGCTATAATCCTACAGTATATACTGTAGGTATTCTGGAATTCCTTTCCCACACAAATCTACATTAGCAAGATGTAATTTCCTGACATATGAGCTGATCAGCCTCTCTAACTTCTCCAGCTTTGATAATGGTATCTGATCTACTGTCAAGGGCCACATTGGCTGATGCAACAGGCCAATTAGCAAACATCATAGCTTTAGCTTGTCTGGTCACCTGATCTAGTCCTCAATGCCTCCAACTAGCTGCTGCCTTATCTCCTGACCCAGTCATAGGCTCTTCTAGAACTGTTGCTGTAGCTTCCTCATCTATGAAACACCTTTTGCACCTGCCAATCTTTTGTCCAAGGCTATAAGATAAAGGGTGTAAGAGTATGAATAAGCCATAACATTACTGATTCATTTTCAACAAAACAACATGTTTATGCAACTGCAGGTGAAATGTCTGACATGTTGCCAAAATGTACAATTAATGCTGATCATAGATAGTGCTATTCAGCATGACCGACTGTGGTCTGACACACAGGGCCTCTTGCAAACAGGCCTATGAACTTTGGATGGTCCAGCAATAAACATTGAGCAAAATAAGCCTCCCTTAGCCGGGAGTCCCTTCCTGTTTGTACCAACTTATTTTTTGTGTCACAGCCAAACTGTTCTAAGTATCTTCTCTAATACAAAGTTGATGTAGGCAGCTTAAATATGTTATGTGTAAAATCTGGTGGGCATTAAGGAAATTTTGTAGGAGAAATTAAAATAAATATCTTATTGTGATATGATACATATTTGCTTCTTTAACATATACGACAGACGCTACGTATGAACCATTTCTATGTAAGGGCACTTTAGTTGAGTATTTCTATTTTTGAGACTTTCTACTTGGACTCTATACATTCCAGAGGTAAATATGGTACTTTTTGCTTTACTACATTTATCTGACGGCTGTAGTTAGTAGTTACTTTTCAGAATATAAGGTTTTATACCATAAGCTCCTATCTAGGTTGGAAATTAGAGTTTAAACTCCCCAACAGTATGGAGTAATTGGATGTAGCGCCACCTAGTCTAGACAACCTACATTACAACATTAAAATACTTGGGCTGGGCTTTCAAATGCACAATACACCCAGTCATTGTTTCCAATGAGGGATGCAGCAGCACTCTCCTAAACAGCCAAAAGCCAAACTTGATATCTCAGGGTTTTGTGGCCAAAGCTAAACTATTGAACTTTGACCTCCAAACATGCTGACATCATATGAGGGTCGTCCAATGGCATTCTGACATTTACAGGAGGCGGACATTTTGTAGGCAAAGCAGGGAGCACCACAGAAAATAACACATTAAAAACATATTGTGACCTGGCCAAACAGTCACATCCGATAATTTACTATTTATGGACGAACATAATAAAATATCATATTTTCATTGATTGCACCCCCCTACACATTTACAGTATATTATATGTGGTGTTTTGTGACCCGAGGTGGTAATAAAAGTGTGGGAAATGTAGGTGAAAACAAGTAAACATAGTTTTGTACCTTCATTCTGTAGTCTGTTAAACTACAGTCTGTGTACCTTCACTCTGTCTGTAGTGTGTGAAACTACAGTCTGTGTACCTTCACTCTGTCTGTATTGTGTGAAACTACAGTCTGTGTACCTTCACTCTGTCTGTAGTGTGTGAAACTACAGTCTGTGTACCTTCACTCTGTCTGTAGTGTGTGAAACTACAGTCTGTGTACCTTCACTCTGTCTGTAGTGTGTGAAACTACAGTCTGTGTACCTTCACTCTGTCTGTAGTGTGTGAAACTACAAACAGTCTGTGTACCTTCACTCTGTCTGTAGTGTGTGAAACTACAGTCTGTGTATCTTCACTCTGTCTGTAGTGTGTGAAACTGCAGTCTGTGTACCTTCACTCTGTCTGTAGTGTGTGAAACTACAGTCTGTGTACCTTTACTCTGTCTGTAGTGTGTGAAACTACAGTCTGTGTGTAATGCTGTGACTTAGGACCCAGGTGCAGAGATGACAGACACAAGGAGCAGGTTTACGTCTTTTACTGAGACTTTCAGGCATCAAAAACAAACAAGGAATATCGTGAAAAAGGATAACAAAGATAGCCTAAACTGTGTCGGGAGCACCGACGGATAAAGTCACTATTTCCCCAAGGCGCCAGGAGCAGGTACAGTCCAAGGAATCTCTCCGCATAATAATTCCACAAGGAGCCAGGAGTAGGGACAGTCCAAGGAATCTCTCCCATCAGAGGAGAGCAAGGAGAGGCACAGCTTCAGGAAGGTTAGGATCAGCAACGGGTTCTGAAAGCAGAAGTGATTATATAGTGTGCCAACCAGGTGCAGACAATCACAGTGGGATTAGCAGGATTACATCATTGATCACTCATAGGCTGCCTTCTCCCGCTCCTGTTAGTGGCGCGGGAAGATTGTCTAGTACCAATGACAGCATCGGCTTGGCCTCTGCGTGCTTTGGCCGGTTCAGCACACCGGACAGTTCCTTCCCTATAGCTCGCAGCGGAGCCACCAGGCCGGACTCCGATGGGTGTGTCATTACCCCCCTCCCTAGGGACGCCACCTGGCGACCCCACGGCTTGACCACGTTGCTGGAAATCCTGGATCAGGGTGCGGTCCATGATATTTCGAGCCGGCACCCAGCACCTCTCCTCTGGCCCGTATCCTTCCCAATCGACCAAGTACTGCATGCTGCGGCGCACCCGGCGTGAATCCATGATCCTCCGGACCGTGTACACAGGTCCTCCCTCAACCCAGCGAGGAGGAGGGGGGGGTGGGACAGGAGGAGACAAAGGACTGGACACCACAGGTTTTAATAGGGACACATGAAATACAGGATGGATTTTCATGGCAGCAGGCAGTATTAATCGGTACGATACTGGACCAACCTGTGATGCCACTTCAAACGGGCCCACGAAGCGCGGGGCCAATTTCTTGCTCTCCACCCTTAGTGGAAGGTCTCTGGAGAACAGCCAGACTCTATCCCCTGGCCGAAAAGGGATTGACGGCCGTCGCCGCCGATTCGCCTGCTGGGAATACCTGGTCCTCGCTCGTAATAGAGCTGCTCTGGCTGTTCTCCAGGTCCGCGCACACCGCCTCACAAAGTCTGTTGCCGCCGGTACCCCCACCTCAGGTTCTTGATCTGGAAACAGGGGCGGCTGATAGCCCAGCTGGCACTCAAACGGGGTCATGCCTGTGGAGGAGGACTTCAGAGAGTTATGTGCATATTCTGCCCACATGAGATGCAAACTCCATGATGAGGGGTCGGAAGCGGCCAGGCAGCGTAATGTAGTTTCCAACTCTTGATTTACCCTCTCAGTCTGTCCGTTTGACTGAGGATGGAAGCCTGAGGAGAGACTGGCAGTGGCACCAAGGAGTTTGCAAAAGGCTTTCCAAAACTGCGCAGAGAACTGAGGACCTCGGTCAGACACTACATCACGTGGGATGCCGTGCACACGGAACACGTGATCCATTACTAACACTGCAGTCTCCCTCGCTGAGGGGAGTTTGGCCAGGGCGATGAACCATGCTGCTTTAGAAAAACGGTCCACCACTACCAAAATAGCCGTTTTTCCCCCCGAGCGAGGGAGACCCGTGACAAAGTCAAGAGAGATGTGAGACCAGGGACGTCGTGGAATAAGCAACGGACATAGCAAACCTGCTGGACGCTGACGAGGACTCTTGTGTTGTGCACAGGTGACACAGGCTGCCACAAATAGAAGTACGTCCCTGCGGACGTTGGGCCACCAGAATCTCCGGGCGATAAAGTCCAGCGTGCGCCTCCCCCCTGGATGTCCCACCAGCCGAGACGAGTGCCCCCACTCCAACATACGGGTCCGCACCCCCGGAGGGACATACAGGCGGTTGCGTGGACAGTCCTCTGGCCCTGGCTCAGCATGCTGCGCCGCCTTCACCTCCGTCTCAATCCCCCACATGACTGGGGCGATGATCCAAGATGGTACCAGGATGAGCTCCGGCTCAGCACCCTTATCTGCAGAATCATACTGACGGGACAGTGCGTCGGCTTTGGTGTTTTTAGACCCCGGCCGATATGACAGAATAAATTCAAATCGATTAAAGAAGAGAGCCCACCTGGCTTGGCGAGAGTTCAGGCGTCTGGCACTTTGGATATAGGCCAGATTCTTGTGGTCGGTCCACACCACAAACGGATGCTCCGCGCCTTCCAGCCAATGCCTCCATTGCTCCAATGCTTCCTTGACCGCTAGAAGCTCCCGGTTGCCCACGTCATAGTTTCTCTCTGCCGGATCAAGCCTTCTTGAAAAAAAAGCACATGGATGCAACTTGTTATCAGCAGGGGAACGTTGTGACAGAATGGCGCCCACCCCCACCTCTGATGCATCCACCTCTACTACAAAAGGCAGAGCTGGGTTTGGGTGGATGAGGACGGGGCCTGTGGTAAATAGCTGTTTCAGTTTGGCAAATGCTTCAGCTGCTTGGGGAGTCCAGCTAAACCGGACGGGCAGTTTTTTAGTGAGAACATTCATGGGGGCTGCGATGGAACTGAACCCTCGGATAAACCTGCGATAGAAGTTTGCAAACCCCATGAAACGTTGCACTTGTTTAATGGAGGCAGGCTGGGGCCACTCCAATACTGCATGCACCTTTTCAGGATCCATGGATGTTCCGGAGGGGGAGAGGATGTAGCCCAGAAAAGGTACCGTGTTTAGATGGAACTCACATTTCTCTGGCTTGGCGTACAGATGGTGTTGGAGCAGTCTCTTTAGGACACGACGCACATGTTGTACATGTTCCTGACGGGTCTGGGAAAAAATAAGTATATCATCGAGATATGCATATACAAATTTATTCAACATGTCCCGTAGAACGTCATTGATGAATGCTTGGAACACCGCAGGGGCATTTGACAGTCCGAAAGGCATTACCCTGTACTCGTAGTGACCAGTGGGCGTAATGAATCCTGTTTTCCATTCATCCCCCTCTTGGATACGTATCAGGTTGTATGCATTCCGTAAGTCAATCTTGGTGAAGATGCAGGCCCCCCGCAAGTGTTCAAATGCCGTTGCTAACAGGGGAAGAGGATACCGATTTTTAACAGTAATGTCATTTAACTGCCTATAATCAATGCAAGGGCGGAGTGATCCGTCTTTTTTTCCCACAAAGAAAAACCCGGCTGAGGCAGGGGATGTGGAGGGCCGGATGAAACCTAACTCCAGTGCCTCCTTTACATATTTCTCCATGGCTACAGTCTCTGGTGCCGAAAGAGAATATAAGTGTCCCCTGGGTGGACTTGTCCCTTTTAACAGCTTTATTTGCCAGTCATAAGACCGGTGGGGAGGAAGAGTAGTGGCCCGTCTTTTACTGAACACTTCTTTGAGGTCTAAGTATTCAGAGGGAACATTGGTTACATTTATAGACTCACTTTCTTTCACTTCCACGCCCCGAGCTGCTTCTTCTGGGGTTTTTAGACATGAAAACTGACACAATGGACCCCACTCCTCCACCTGGCCTACTGCCCAGTCTAAGCGGGGATTATGCTGCGCCAACCATGGATAGCCTAGGACTAGAGGCAATGCTGGTGAGTCAGTTAAATGGAAAGAAATCTCTTCATGATGTTTTCCCTCTAACACTAATGTGATGGGAACAGTGCAGTGATGTATCTTACCAGACCCCAAGGGACGCCCGTCAAGAGCTGTAATATCCACTGATTCCTCCAGTGGGCGTGTTGGGACACCCCACTGCTTTGCCCAGGTTTTATCCAGGAAATTCCCCGCAGCCCCAGAGTCAATGAAACCTTTTAGAGAATGTGTGTTGGAGCCCCAGGATAACGTGGCAGGTATGACCATTCGAGATGGGAAAGAGGGGAGTATAGAAACACGACCCGTCAGTAGCTCCTCTTCTACTGGCGGGCCCCGTCTTTTACTGGCCTCTTTGGACAACGAGTAATGAAGTGACCCGTCACTCCACAATATAGGCAACAGCCCTCCTTCATGCGGCGAGCCCGCTCCTCCGGTGATAGCCTCGCCGCGCCGATCTGCATGGGCTCATCTGCAGGGAAGATCGGCGTGGGAGACACAACCCGACCAGTTTGCTGTCCCAGGAAACTTCCTCTCCTCTCGCGCCGCCGCTCCCGAATCCGGTTGTCTACCCGGATGGCCAGTTTGATGAGTTCCTCCATATCGTCCTGCTGCTCCCGGGCGGCTAGTTCATCTTTGATTTCTTCAGAAAGGCCTTGCTGATATGCGGTGAGAAGAGAGGGAACGTTCCAGCCGCTCGCTACTGCCAGTGTGCGGAACTTAATTGTGTACTCTGCCACCGTCTCGCTCCCCTGTCTGAGGGCGTACAGCCGTTTCGCTGCCTCCTGGCCTGTCACGGGATGATCAAACACTCTGCGTATTTCTGCAACAAAGTTGTGAAAGTTCTGGCAAGCCGCCGCCTGCTGCTCCCATAAAGCTGTTGCCCAGGCCAGTGGAGGTCCAGACAGGAGCTGTGTGACAAACGAAACTTTAGCCAATTCATTAGAAAATTTCATGGGCTGAGCACTAATGGCAAGTTCACATTGAACCAGAAACTGTCTACATGTTTCTGGGTTGCCTGAATATTTCTCAGGTGGTGGCAGGTTCGGTTCTGAAAGACGAGCGGAGCCGAGTAGCGCACTGGTAGCGGGAGCGGACGGGGTGGAGCTTGGAGCTGCCTGGGTCTGTAGCGCGGCGGTGAGAGTAGCGAGCGTAGTCCTCATCTCCTGCTGGTGAGTGCTGATCTGCTGGATCTGCCGGAGTGAAGGACCTACTCCCGCCATGGACTGGGAGAGGGCTCGTAGATTGGCCTCCAGAGATTGGATCTGGGTCTGTTGTTCGCCCAGCGTTAATGTCTGCATTTGAAATGCGGTGCGCAATTGTTCCATCTCTGCTGGGTCCATTTAAGGGCTGATCCTACTGTAATGCTGTGACTTAGGACCCAGGTGCAGAGATGACAGACACAAGGAGCAGGTTTACGTCTTTTACTGAGACTTTCAGGCATCAAAAACAAACAAGGAATATCGTGAAAAAGGATAACAAAGATAGCCTAAACTGTGTCGGGAGCACAGACGGATAAAGTCACTATTTCCCCAAGGCGCCAGGAGCAGGTACAGTCCAAGGAATCTCTCCGCATAATAATTCCACAAGGAGCCAGGAGTAGGGACAGTCCAAGGAATCTCTCCCATCAGAGGAGAGCAAGGAGAGGCACAGCTTCAGGAAGGTTAGGATCAGCAACAGGTTCTGAAAGCAGAAGTGATTATATAGTGTGCCAACCAGGTGCAGACAATCACAGTGGGATTAGCAGGATTACATCATTGATCACTCATAGGCTGCCTTCTCCCGCTCCTGTTAGTGGCGCGGGAAGATTGTCTAGTACCACGGACAGCATCGGCTTGGCCTCTGCGTGCTTTGGCCGGTTCAGCACGCCGGACAGTTCCTTCCCTATAGCTCGCAGCGGAGCCACCAGGCCGGACTCCGATGGGTGTGTCACTGTGTACCTTCACTCTGTCTGTAGTGTGTGAAACTACAGTCTGTGTACCTTCACTCTGTCTGTAGTGTGTGAAACTACAGTCTGTGTACCTTCACTCTGTCTGTAGTGTGTGAAACTACAGTCTGTGTACCTTCACTCTGTCTGTAGTGTGTGAAACTACAGTCTGTGTACCTTCACTCTGTCTGTAGTGTGTGAAACTACAGTCTGTGTACCTTCACTCTGTCTGTAGTGTGTGAAACTACAGTCTGTGTATCTTCACTCTGTCTGTAGTGTGTGAAACTACAGTCTGTGTACCTTCACTCTGTCTGTAGTGTGTGAAACTACAGTCTGTGTACCTTCACTCTGTCTGTAGTGTGTGACACTACAAACACAGTCAATGTTTCAACATTGTCACATTTCAAACACAGATAACATGTCTGCTCCCCGCACACTTGAGCAGCCTGTCAGCACCAAATCACATGTAATCACAAGAAACAAATTGTACTTTTATCAATAAATGTGATCTAGCAGAGGTAAATGCCAAATATTAACCATATGTGCTGTCTATATTGCATGTATTGAGATAAGTCAACATCTGTTAAGTATTTTTGCACAAGTTTTTATGGCTGTATTGTTTTGAACCCCAATAATGTGTGTGGGTCCACCAGACCCACACACATTAAGTGAGTAACAAAAATGTGAACATCAAACAAGGTTAAGTGTTAAATGTACTCTTTGTTTGCACTTTGGTGTAAATAGCATTAAGCTAAAAAGAATACAAATGAATAATGTAAATAGCCCTAGGTATAATTGCTAATTATATTTGCACATTGCAAAGTTTATACTGTGTTAATGCATATAGAATACTCTCCATCCTGCATTCTGCACGACATCATTACAATATGCGAATAGTCTATGTAAAAAATAAAAATAAAATCAATAATAGGTACATTGAAAGCAAAGGGCACTTTAATAAAGCCTAATGAGCACAAATAAGTACATAAGGCTACATTACATGTTGCTTATATTAGCACTATCTAACATCTTTCCTAAACATATTGAGGACAACTCAACTTTCTTTTTTTCTCAAATGAGCTGTTCATTCAGTTTTAAGACCCTGACAAGCAAAATGCACCAAAAACCTTCTAACTATGTAATTGAGGGTCTTATGTGCCTAATTGTGAGCATCAACAAGTTGTAGACATTAGTTTCAAATCAATTATATATTGTCATGTCCCTGTTTTGCTGAGGCTGGGGTCAGAGTGGGCGGTACTGAGGGCTCATTATGTTCCATCTTTATCCCATCATAAAAATGAATGAATCATAAAGAAGCTCTCAGAGATTTTAAAAATAATGGCTCATTTCCCCAACATTTTGTTCACAAATGTGTTTAAATCCATCTTAGTGAGCACTAATCCATCCACCTGACAGGTGTGTCATATCAAGATGCTAGTGGTGCGTGGGTCAGGGTCCCCCACCAACCTAACTTGTTAAGAGAGCCAGTCCGCGTTAATGCCAAACCAAACCGGCAGTCCGCAAACGGCCAATTTAATGTAATCACACACACATGCACGCATGCGTGCGCGCGCAAGCGAGCAAACAAACAAACAAACAAACAATGCATTCTTCGCATCTTAACGGTAAACGATAAGCCTGACGTTTAGGCATACGATCTTTGAATATGAGCGTCTCTCTGTCGCTCTCAGTCTGGTCTGGATGAGAGCAGACACAGCTGTTCATCCATGTCATTAAGGAGTTAATTCTGTGTCATCATCAATACAAACTCTAAATATTGGTCTTTCTTCAATTAGCCTAATCCAAAAGTTCTTCAAAAGGATAGACGAAACAGTCATTATTTCCGATATCTTTTAATTTTGTTCATACTGTACTGCACTGCTCTCAATTGTATTAACACAAAACTGCGGTGCAATGTTTGCTTGCTGTGTGTGTGTGTGTGTGTGTGTGTGTGTGTGTGTGTTAGGGCTGTGAATCTTCACTGGCCTCAAGATTCGATTCGATTACGATTCAGAGGGCTACGATTCGATTCGATACCGATTATCGATGCATCTCGATGCATCTTAAATCGATGCATCACTTTTTTCCGCAATACATGATTTATTTTTTCTCACTTTCTTTTTTCTCACTGTGTGGCTACTTTTAAAATAAAAGTGCATTTGGAATTGCATTGTATTATGATCCATAATTAAAATAAACAACTGCATGTACTTCCATTATATTTTATTTGATTCTCTCTTTTTTTTTTTTTTTATAATCGATTTTTGACATTTGTGAATCGATGCAGAATCGTGCACATCCGCATTGCGATGCATCTTATAATCGATTATATTTGACACCCCTAGTGTGTGTGCGTGTGTGTGTGACAGAGAGCGTTAGTCTGCTTGTTTTGCTGCTGTAAGTTATTTAATAATGCTGCTTTGTCACTTTCGGACCCGCCCACAATATTTTCCTAATTTGCCAACCCAGACCGCCCGTGGGGCCCAGCGGGATATGGGCGCTCGCTCGTGCATCACTACAAGATGCAGATTAAACTGCATGATTATAGTACAGGTGTGTCTTGGGCTGGTCAGCTCTGAAACTCCTGGTTGAGTAATAAATCATTCTACAACAGCTACCTTATAGCTTACACATGTCAGGACCTGCTTGTCCATCCACCAGCAATGAGCTGAATAGAGTCCATCGAGTTGGGAATGTGTAAATTATCATTACTCTTTAATCCCCTCACATTGATTTCATCTGTTCTTTCAGAACTTCTTGCTGCGTGTCAACCTCAACACAAATCCAAACTGAAGGAGAAGTTTCAGTTTGTGCGTGAGGGGATGGCTGAAGCAGGAACGTCATTTCTGAATCAGTTCTACACAACACTTTACCTCACAGAAGGAAGGAGTCAACAGGTCATTCGTGAACATGAGGTCAGAGAGATTGAAGCAGCATCCAGAAACCAAAGATCAGAAACACAAATCAAATGTGAAGACATCTTCAAACCCTTACATGGAAAAAATAAAAAAAGTAAACCGACCAGAACATTGATGACAATGGGAGTGGCTGGCATTGGGAAAACAGTCTTAACACAGAAGTTCACTCTGGACTGGGCTGAAGGCAAAGCCAACCAGGATATACAGTTCATATTTCCATTCACTTTCCGAGAGCTGAATCTGCAGAAAGATAAAAAGTTCAGCTTGGTGGAACTTATTCATTGCTTCTTTCCTGAGACCAAAGAAGCAGGAATCTGCAGGTTTGACAAGTTCCAGGTTATGTTAATCTTTGATGGTCTGGATGAGTGTCGACTTCCTCTAGACTTCAAGAACAACGAAATCCTGACTGATGTCACAGAGTCAACCTCAATGGACGTGCTGCTGACAAACCTCATCAGGGGGAAACTGCTTCCCGCTGCTCACCGCTGGATAACCACACGACCTGCAGCAGCCAATCAGATCCCTCCTGAGTATGTTGACGTGGTGACAGAGGTGAGAGGCTTCACTGAAGAACAAAAGAAGCAGTACTTCAAGAAGAAATTTAGAGATGAGGAGCAGGCCAGCAGAATCATCTCCCACATCAAGTCTTCACGAACCCTCCACATCATGTGCTACATCCCAGTCTTCTGCTGGATCACTGCTACAGTTGTGGACCATCTGTTGAAAACCAGTGAGACAAGAAAGATGCCCAAGACCCTGACTGAGATGTACATCCACTTCCTGTTGGTTCAGTCCAAACGGGGGAAAGTCAAGTATCAAGAGATAACTGAGGAGGAGACCAGGGAGATGATGCTCTCTCTGGCAAAACTGGCTTTTGAGCAGCTGAATAAAGACAACCTGATCTTCTATGAAGCAGACCTGACAGAGTGTGGCATTGATATCACAGCAGCCTCAAAGTACTCTGGAGTGTTCACACAGATCTTTAAAGAGGAGTCTGGGCTGTACATGGTCGGGGAAAAGATGTTCTGCTTTGTCCATCTGAGCATTCAGGAGTTTCTGGCTGCTGTCTACATGTTCCACTGTTACACAATCAGGGATGAGGAGGTACTGGACACATTCCTGGGAGAAGGTTGTGGTATATCTGAAGACAGTGAACAATCCCTGTATGTCTTCCTGCAGACAGCCATGGACAAATCCCTGCAGAGTAAAAATGGCCACCTGGACCTCTTTGTCCGCTTCCTTCATGGCCTCTCACTGGAGTCCAGCCAGAATCTCTTACGAGGCCTCCTGGGTCAGACAGAGAGCAGACCAGAAAGCATCCAGAGAGCCATCAGCAACCTGAAGGAGATGGCCATCTCCAATACCTCTACTGACAGATGCATCAACATCTTCCACTGTTTGACAGAGATGAATGACCAATCAGTACATGAGCAGATCCAACAGTTCCTGAAGTCAGAGAACAGGGAACAGGATGCAGTCTCTGAGATGCACTGCTCAGCTCTGGCCTACATGCTAGAGATGTCAGAGGAGGTTCTGGATGTGTTGAACCTGGAGGCCTACAACATATTAGTGGAGAGACGACTGAGACTGATCCCAGCTGTGAGGAACTGCAGGAAGGCTCGGTTAGTCCTGATGTGATACCAACAGTATAGAACAGTGTAGAGCCACCTTCAACCCTGACACCATCAGAATGACATTAAACATCTATAGTTCCTCAAACATACACATAACTGTCGCTCTACACAGCAGGTACACAGTGTTGGGCGTAACATGTTACAAAGTAATGTGTCACTATAATCACATTACACATTACTTTTTCGAGTAACAGTGTAAAGTTGTTACTGTTCCAGGTAAAGTTTCACATTCCACTTACTGATCTAACCGATCGATTGTTTCTTGTGTTTCATTCAAGTTCAAGTTCAAGTTTATTAATTGTCGGAAAAGGGTGATTTGTGTTTCAGCAAACATAAAAACCACATTCTTTAGTCTAGTTCAACTCTTTTTTAGTGTAATATCGATGAAAGATTCTGTCTTCCCCTGTCAGAAATATCAGAATTACAGAGAGCAACATGAATAAGACAAAGTGGAAAATACGACTCGGAAAGTTGGAATTTAAAGACCACATTAATCCAAGTGGCGCGAGGGTCAGTGACGTATCAGACTGAAAACAGATATTGCCTGAGATGAAAGAGAGTTAAGATGTGGTTTGACACTTCTGGGCACTGGAGTTGGCATTGGCCAATCCTAGCATGTTCCGCCCCCAAATCGAACGTGTTTTGCCGCTACATGTGGTGAAGCTGAAATCTAAGGCCATGTGTTCACCAAAGTGTTTTTCCCCCCAGCTCAAAACGCCAGGTGCTCATCTGAAAAAGCCCAGCTGAAAGCACTTATCAGTGCTTTAGAGGTTCAGCATTGTTGTTGTTGTTGTTTTAGTTTTTTGCCAGCTCAGTAGCCTGTACTACGAAGCTAGTTTAATGCCTTATCCGAGTAAGTTTGAGTTTAAACCTGGTTTAGCCGTACTACAAAGCAAGTTAACTTTCAATCACCATGGCAACTGACGCTGCAAAGCTAACCTGGTCGCGACCAGGTTAGCTTCAGAGGATAAGATCAAAATCCATGACAGACCCATATAATCGGCTCTCTGGAGTCACTCACCGTTCATATAAGATCGCCATATGAAAAATAGATTGCAGTCAACTGAGAATATAACAAGAAAAACATTTGTGGCTCTGTAGGCTACATAATTAAATTAAGCCTACTTACCACTTTATGTCTTAACAGCTCAACGATGCGTGGAGAAATATGATCACTATTAATCACCGCGGCGCATATCATGAATGGACCCTCAAATGGAGTGAGGGTGATATTCTCCTACATGCCAGAAAAGCCTATAGGCCTACATATAATATAGATATGGGATAAATATGGATAGCCCCAATACTAAATATGCAGGCTATTCTTGCATCTTTCAGCTGGAACTGTGTCCTGTAGGCTGTATGCCAATATATGAGCAAAAATAGGCTAGTTTTTTATCAATGATAACTATGCCCGCATCGTCTTAATTCAGTTCAGCAGTTTTCTCTTTTATAGTAGGCTATTAGGCTTTATACTAGGCTATTTTATATATGAATTATTCGATCAGTGCAACCACACACATGAGTGATAGAGATCATTATTCATTGAGCATGCGTTTCTAAATCTATGGTCTAAATAGGCTTACAGATTGTGGAAATGTATAGACTGAGATTACACATTTACATTTGTTGCTGCTGTATCAATGTATGCAGCTGTATCAGACAGAAATCGCTGATCAAAGTAAATCAAATGACTGATGTGAATACAAGCTGCTGCTTTAGACAGCCCTTCAGCAGACTATCCAACGCGGATTTTCATTCTGACATTAAATCGCGGATACATTAAATATCCGCAAAAATCTCTGATCACACTGTGGCTGCGCTGAATGAGGAAATGGGTGTGGAAATGGGTGTGGGCGTGGATCAACTCAGCTGTTCATAATGTGATTGGCTAACGCACCTCTTTCGCGTGGACGCGCGCCTGTGCACGAGCGAAAAACGTGCGCGTGCACAGGCAGATCCCAGGTCCACTTACCTAGTAAAAAACCAGCGTCGTAGTATCAGTTAACTAGATAGCTTTGATCCTGTTTAGTCAAACCAGATCAAAGGGACTTATCGCGGATCTGTTAAACTAGTTTCGTAGTACAGGGCTCAGATGCTTTGGTTGCTATGATACAGAATATCCACTGAAGTAAAATGTCGGCACAAAGTAGAGCAGCATACTTACTCTGTAGATGAAGGGAAGGCTGGAGCATGTAGGGAGAGATGATGGACCCGCCATGAGATTTTGTGGGCGAGGAAACATCTCGGTGAGGAGCTACCATTGTTTGGTTCAAGCTAAACTAAGCTGTAATTTACTGAATGTAACATAGCACAGAGATATACATTTAGCTGCTGTAGCTTTTGTGCTGTGCTATGTTACGTGCAGTAAATTGCAGCTGATAAGCGGTGGCATTCATGCCTGCCTGTGCGATGACAAGCGCAGCGTTTTACCCAAAGTTGAAAATTTTTCAACTCAGCGACCAGAAAAACAGCCAAACGTGAACGCGCTCAGTGAAGAATAGACCCTCAGCGCCTCATCCTGCTACTGGTGTTTACAGCATAGTAAATATGTGGCACTCCCATTGCAAACAATACGCTGGCCTCAGGGGGAAAAACACTTTGGTGGACACATGAGCGATCTGCTCGTAACTGTGCTCTTCCTTAGAATATGTCTGATGCATTTCCATCTCCTCGTCCTTATCTGTGTGCTGACATTTTTTATGCCAGCAATCCTCTGAACTTCATTGCTCATTCGTATTGGCCAGTATATCTTTAGTATCCTTCTTAGGCAGCTGTGTACAAATACATCAAGACGATGTTCATCGGGGGCGCCAGAGAGCAGGCTATGGAGTAGACGTGTTTGTTGAGGCTCCGCAGAACTTTCAATTAAAAGACGACTAAATAGGCACTTTTTTTCACGGAACATAGCCTTATCTTACATTTTATGTTCTGTTAAACGTTTTTTGACGGTTTGGACTGAGAACGCATGTCTGGCAAGAGGAAGACAAGAAGTCGCACAGCTAAACAAACTCTGCGGCCTAGTGTCCCCAGCTCATCCACAGAGCAGCGCGAGCAGATATCCGCCTCGTCAGAAACAACGACAACAATGGCGGACGCGGCAGCATTAGCCACAGATGCTTCCTTCCGACAAGAGTTGCTCGCCGCGCTACGTGAAGATATCGGAGGAATAGTCAAGTCCGAGATTAGAAGTGTACTGGAGCAGGAGATGGCGGGGTTCAGAACCGATATAAACGCTGTAAAGACTGCACTGCAATCCTATCAGAGCTCGGCTGCTAAAGAGTTAGCCACGCTGAAAAGCACTACCAGTGGGATGGAGGCGAGCCTGTCAACGTGCACAGATGACATTAGCACTCTACAACGTGAAGTGGCGCAACTCAAAGCCCAATCGGAATCACTGCAAAACAAATGTGAAGATCTAGAAGCGAGGTCAAGGAGAAATAACATCAGGATCGTGGGAGTACCAGAGAGCCATGCCAGCACAACTACTGCTGTATCAGCGCTGCTTCAGAAGGCGTTCAACCTAACCGAGGCTCCAGCGCTGGACAGGTCTCACCGCTCGCTATTACCTGCACCCAGGCAGGGCGATCATCCACGCGTCATTGTGGCTCGTCTGCACTACTTCCAGGATTGTGCCAACATCCTTCGCCTAGCAAGAGAGAAGCAACGGATCAAAATGGACGGAATGACCATTACAGTCTACCCTGATTACACGGCGCGAGTGGCCAAAGCTCGAGCGGGATACAACGGGGTGAGACAGCAGCTTCGGGGGCTGGAGGGAGTCCGATATGGCATCCTCTACCCGGCCCGCCTTCGCCTCACGCATGACAACCGAGAGCGGATCTTCTCTACACCAGAAGAGGCTCAGAATTACATCACAAAGAACATTGCAGCTGCTTCCAGAACGAAATTACTGTTGTGTTCCTAACATGAAGCCTTAAGACTGAGCCAGTGCCTTCCAAGAGTTGTTTCACAGACTTCCAACGTGAGTGGCCGCATAGGTCTGTTTTCTCCATCTCAGGTAACACGTAACTCGTAATAACTGATGCTACTTTACTGTATGGCACTTACAGTTAATGTTAGTAGGCTATCTCTAGAGTGCTTTATACTGCCAGTTCTATGTTACGTTCCAGTATTGTGCCTTATATCAATCTTCGTTTTTGTCTCGGTTATTTTAATTGATTGTATTCTGTTTGTTTTTGTTGTTTTTTAACTGCCTTTTTATTAGTCATTTTCTTTCGTGTGTGTGTGTGTGTGTGTGTGTGTATGTGTGTACGTGGGCGTGGGCGTGTGCGCCCCTGTGTCGGGGGGAGGGTGTGGGTGTATCTGTATATATGCGTGTAAACAGTGAAACGGGCTAGCGAATTATGTGCGAACATCACTGCTGCTGATATTACTATCATCGTTATTACTGCTGTCCCCCTCCTATGACTCTCTCCCCGTGTGAGTGTGTGTGTGTGTGTGTGTGTGAGAGAGTGTGAGTGTGTGTGTGTGTGTGTGTGTGTGTGTGTGTGTGTGTGTGTAAACAAGGTGAATGGGCTTGCGAACTATGTGAGTATTGTTATTATTATTGATATTACTGTCGTTATTATTATTATTAATATTATTTTATTATTATTATTATTATTTATTTTATTTTTATTTTTATTTTTATTTATTTTTACTAACTACCATTTCATGTGCCAATAGTGTTTTATGAATCTTGTTCTGGGGGCCTTTAGTGTAGAGCTAAGTGGTAACCCTTTTATGCTGGGATTGAGCCTCACATTAGGAGGGGCTAGTGCGACCTGGGAGTTCAGAACGGGTCAGCATAGGGAACCAAGGCCAATATTTCTTTCTATTTGTATCCTTTACTTTTTGCCTAGTGGTCAAAAACTACATGTCTGTACACGCTTTCCAACATGACATATCATGATAAGGGCTTATACTGTATCTGTAGCCATCCAACTGGCTGTGCAATTGTATCCTTTAATGATGTATCAGGTTAATGGCTAGTGTTCCAGGTTTAGGCTCAATCAGATTCATTAGTTGGAACATTAAGGGAATACAGCATCCTATTAAGCGCAGCAGGGTTTTCACACACCTGAAGTCACTAGCTCCGGACATAATGTATCTACAGGAGACTCATCTTCGCGATACGGAGCATACCAAGCTAAAGAAAGGCTGGATTGAACAGATATTCCATTCCAATTATGGGGACAGATCAAGAGGGGCAGCGATATTAATAAGAAAGGGTGTCCCATTTACGCCAACCAATGTAATATCAGATTGTAATGGCCGATTTGTTATTGTAGCAGGAAAGTTATATGGCAATTTAGTTGCTCTTGTCAATGTGTATGGTCCCAACTGGGATAACCCTCAATTCTTCTCTCGTCTCATAGAAAAACTTCCCGATCCTAACTCACATCTGTTAATACTAGGAGGAGACTTCAACTGTACTATACAGCCAGCCCTAGATAAATCCAACACCAGACAAAGTAAAATTATATCCAAATCGAGTGCGTTGATTAAGTCGATCATGCAATCATACAAATTGTTCGATCCTTGGAGACACTCCAATCCCACCGCCAAACAATTTTCTTTTTTTTTCGCCAGTTCACCTCTCGTACTCAAGAGTTGATTTTTTCTTAGTGGATCACATGACCATCTCTCTCGTGATTAACAGCGAATACCACAGCATAGTGATATCTGATCACTGCCCTGTCCAACTGGATTTGACATTTCCAAACAGTCCCCCGCCTCAGCGCTCTTGGCAACTTGATCCTTTATTACTAACACATAACTCATTCAAAAAATACATTTCTGACCAGATCGACTTTTATTTAACGGTTAATAGCACACCTGGCATGTCATATATTACCATATGGGAGTCACTTAAAGCATACCTCAGGGGACAGATAATTTCTTTTGCATCTCATAGAAAAAAAGAACGAAATAAGCGCCTAATGGAACTAACCCAACAAATATTAAATATTGATAATAGATTAGCCCATGACAATACATCTGAACTGTTCAAAGAACGACTATTGCTACAAACAGAATTCGATAACCTTTCCATAAAACAAACAGAAAGATTAGTATTTAAAACAAAACAAGTATATTATGAACACAGCGAAAAGGCAGGGAAACTGCTGTGCCACCAACTCAAGCAAGCAGCGACACGTAACGCAATCCCTGAAATTCGCACCACACCAGATTCAACCTCCACGCACCCTCAAATCATAAATGACCAGTTTAAATCATATTATACCAAACTTTACACATCACAAGCCTCTGCGAGTACTACTGAAATCAAAACTTTTTTAGACTGCCTAGAACTACCACAAATTAATGAAGAGGATCAAACCGCACTTGATGCCCCCATAACAACAGAATAAATTACACAGGCAATAAGTACCATGCAGAGTGGAAAGGCACCCGGCCCGGACGGGTTCCCTACTGAATTCTATAAGTTATTTTCATCCAAATTGTCACCCTTTCTGTGTTTATTGTTTAACGAAATTATCTCTGAGGGAAAGCTACCTCCCACCATGACTCAGGCAACCATATCAGTGCTATTGAAGAAAGACAAAGACCCCCTAGACTGTGGTTCCTACCGCCCTATCAGCCTTCTGTGTTGCGATTATAAAATTCTCACGAAGGCTTTGTCACATCGCCTTGAAACTGTAATACCGAACATCATCGATCCCGACCAAACAGGGTTCATACCAGGGAGACAATCATTCTACAACATGCGCCGTTTGTTTAATATTCTCTATTCGTCACACTCATCTAGTCAGCCAGAGGTCGTGCTTTCTCTCGACGCAGAGAAAGCTTTCGACCGAGTAGAGTGGAAGTATTTATTCATGGTGCTAGACGCATTTGGGTTTGGTCCAACTTTCACTTCATGGGTTAAAGTATTATACACTTCGCCAACAGCTTCAGTGCGTACAAACTCTATCCGGTCCAATTATTTCACACTACACAGGGGGACACGGCAGGGGTGCTGTATTTCACCGTTTCTATTCGATCTAGCTATCGAACCACTTGCCGTAGCTCTGAGAATGCAACAGAACATTTCAGGGGTCACTAGGCACCAAGTAACACATAAGGTTTCACTATACGCAGATGATCTCCTACTGTACATATCCAAGCCAACAGAATAAATTCCTAAGCTCATACATACATTACAACAGTTCGGGAAACTATCAGGCTACAAACTAAATTTCTCAAAAAGTTTACTTTTCCCCATAAACCAATTGGCGACATCCATCGATTACAGCAGCTTCCCATTTAAATTAGAGCACAAATCCTTCTTATACCTGGGTATAAATGTTACTCGATCATACAAGGAACTTTACGACCACAACTTTAAATTGTTACTTGATCGCACCAAACAAGATTTCCAAAGATGGGCGGCGCTCCCGGTTACGTTGGCAGGTCGGGTAAACACCATTAACTCATTGAGTGCCAATGACGACAGCTGTCGTCAATTCAAATACTGACGTAGAGTGCCAAAGACGACGATTGTCGTCAATTGCGTTTTTTGACGGGGGGGGGGGGGTCCATCGAAGCCAGATCTATGTCCTGTAACATTTTGGGACATGTTGAATGTCTATAACCTATTTTACCGAGCCATTAGGTGGCGACAGTGCTCTCCAGATGACAGAAGTGTCAGGAATACAGCTTGACAAAGCCGTGATCAAAGACAAACCGCGCTCATGCTGCAGACAGAGCCATCATGTAGATGGCTCTGGGCTGCTTGCCAACAGCAATCAATCCACGCACACAACTGCAGCTCCTCTGCCTGTCTGTCTGTCTGCATAGTTTCTTCACACGAGTACCCACCAGAAAGGCAGCACCCAACGCCGAAGGGCCAACCCTTACCTGCAGTCGCGTTGGGCATTTCCTCATTGCTGCTGTGAGCTGCCAGGAGCCGCGCGGCGCAAAAACAGAGGCTCCGAATAGACTTTGTGCGTGTGGGGAGGAGTTGGCAGCTGACTCGGGGAGAGGCGGGGAGAGGGGGGGGCAGGGGGGTGGGGCGCGCATGCACCACAGAACTAAACCAGGTCACATCATCAGAAAATATTAGCTAGAGTGAGTGAATGTGCTTGAAATAATGCATTTCACAAAAGGCTGAATATCTCAGCTTCCTGATAGAAAAGCATATTTTTGCTGTTTTTGACCTATCTTCTCCGGCTGATAACTAAAGAACGGAAAATGGTATCAATAAACTTTTTTTTGCTGATGATACAATAGAGTCTCCTTGTTCTTTTTGCGTGTTCGGTGTTTACATAGTAATATCACACAATATTCTGTGGGCCTCGAGAAATCACTGAAAACGCTCTGAAACTCTGGCACTGGGAGCGTCCGTTCTCCAAAAGTGGCTGGCACTCAATGAGTTAAGATGACAATACTACCACGTTTCTTATATTTATTCCAGATGATCCCTATTTTACTAACCAAGTCCTGGTTCAGACACCTTCATCTGGGGCAATTCCCCCCCACGAATAAAAAGAGCCTGTTTGGAAATGCCTAAACGCATGGGGGGACTGGGTCTACCAAACTTCTTATTTTATTACTGGGCAGCAAATATTACCAAATTAAATTATTGGATCTCAATGTACGAAACCAAAGAAGGACCAGCCTGGGCTTCAATGGAAGTTGCATCTAAGTCGTCACCTTCACTCATCACTACACTATGTTGCCCTTTGCCTCTCGGTTTAAGTCTTCAAACCCTCAGCCCAACTATTAGGAACTCCATCAAAATATGGTGTCAATTCAGGAAACATTTTAATTTCAGTCAGGCGAGTACTTTTCTCCCACTAGTTAACAACCATTTGTTCCTCCCATCCCAGATCGACACCATTTTCGAATCATCTTGGTATAGGAATGGGCTGGTATTTGTCAATGACTTCTATGTTAAAGGCACATTCGCTTCATTTGAACACCTGCAGGAAAATCACGATATTCCGAAGAATCATTTTTTCAGATACTTGCAGGTGCGTAGTTTTGTGAAGAAACACTTTCAATTTCCTACCTTGCCACCTAAAACTGTAGTAGATATTATATTAGAATCCTATCCATATGGGAAAGGGAGGGTATCTCAAATATATAAGACAATACTGAATATTAGCCCCCCTTCAAGAGATCATGTTAAGCTGGCGTGGGAGGAAGACTTGGAACTCACACTCTCTGATGAGACGTGGGAACATAGCCTAGAACGTATACACACCACTTCGCTCTGCATAAGGCATAGTCTCATCCAATTCAAAGTTGTGCATCGACTACATTTCTCAAATGAGAGACTGTCCAAAATATACCCTGGCACCAGCTCTGAGTGTCCGAGATGTCATCATAGCCCAGCTACATTAGGTCATATGTTCTGGGCGTGTACTTTACTAGAGAATTTCTGGACGAGAATTTTTGAGGCAATATCTTACATTTGTGGTGAAACAGTAGACCCCGGTCCCACTGTCGCTGTCTTTGGAGTGTTTCCAATTGAAAAATGTTCTGCTCTCCAGGCAAATGCTACAGCTTTTGTATCACTGCTGGCCCGAAGGCTGATCCTCCTGCAGTGGAAGTCAGATAAACCTCCGTCTTTCAAACAATGGGTTAAGGAAGTGCTTTCTATAATCCCATTAGAGAAGTTGAGGTACAATCGAAGCAACTCACGAGATAAATATGTCAAAACTTGGGCCCCTTTCATAGAATTTGTTGAAAGTATATCCCTCTCTTGATAAAATCTTTTCTCATACCATGACACCATTGTATACAGGAGCCAGCCAGTTGGATTCAATAATCAATAATGGATTCAATAATGTTGTAAATCGTTCAAGCACCTAAAGTAATGTACTGTACATGTATGAATGTATACCTGCTGTAACTAGACCACTGATTTTCCTTTTTCCTTTCTCTTCTTTTTTGTATTCACCCCACCAAGGCCTTGGGGTGGGAGGGTGGGGGGGGGGGGGGGTTTATATCTTTGTATAACTGAAAAAGGATAAATAAAGTGTTGGAAAAAAAAAAGACGATGTTCATCAGCTAACATCATCTTCCATGTCTCACATCCATATAAGAGTACTGAGATCACAGGAATGCTTTCATATAATTACATTTATGTATTATTTTGTTTCTGTTTATATTACATTTGGGAACATTTCAAATTATATATTATTGGTATGCTAGTCTCAGCTCTGCTTTGATAATCAAATTTTTTCATTAAATCTGTAAACAGACTTTCTGGCTGTGAACTCTAGACTAGAGAACTCAGCTCTGAAGTCCAACTCCTCCTTTATTCAGATTTAGGCACTGCGACTTGTCAAATACTCATTATGAAGTCGTGGCCTCAGCTCTGAAGTCCGACCCCTCCCACCTGAGAGAGCTGGACCTGAGTAACAACAACGTGAACCTGAAGCTTCTCTCTGCTGGACTGAAGAGTCCACACTGCAGACTGGAGACTCTCAGGTCAGACATCATATTTAATCATTTGCTGATGTGAATATGAATATTGTAATTTGAGGATGTCTGAGTCTGTCCATCTGAAATCAGACAGGATCTGCTTTTAGAGGCTTAGATCTCAAATTATCCTCGTGTTGTTTTCACACAATCCTTTTGTATTCAGATGAATATGATGTTTTATAATATTCCCATAGTTTTAAAGACCCTGGCAAGCAAAATGCACCACGACCTTCCAACTATGTAATTTAGGTCATATGCCTAATTGTGAGCATCAAAAAGGTGTAGACATTAGTTTCAACCCAAATCCTAAATACTGCTACTTCCCTGTTTTTACTGTTTGCTGAGGCGGGGTTGGAGTGGGCGGTACTTATGGCTCATTATGTTCCATTTTTATCCTGTCATAAAAATGAATCAACTGCTTTGTTCCTCTCTCTTGTCGAGGCTCTGACCAAAACAGATGCTGAATTTGAAAAGAGGGTTTTTCCTCTGAGATTAAGTTAGTTTTATGTTGGATCCCGGTACGGGATGGGTTAGCACCCCAGCCTGGCTCTCTCGTGAGGGAGAAATCCACAAACGCTACGGATTAGCCTCCTGAAAAGCTGTATAAAGATCGGCGCGGCCTGGGGTCCTTCAGGCTAGAGCGAGGTGCTCACCGCAGGCGAATGACGTGCAGCGCACAGGCCTCCTAGAGGCATCCTCTTTGTCTATGGTGCGGCATAGTAGGATTGCCTTTTGGAGGTCTGGTGAGATGAAGGAGGAGCGCGGCCGGGAGAAACCCACAGAGCCTTAGCCCTCCATGCACCGAAGGGTCTTTCAATGCTGCGGTGTAGCACTAGCTCTATTGCAGCGGATTGGGCATGATCAACCCTTCCGTTGGCAACGCTGCAGACAGAGTAGGAAGGCTGATCCGTGAGCGGCTGCTTCTGGGACGCGAGTCGGGGTCTTAATCGGCCTCGGCTGGGTCTACTGGGCGAGGGTGTATGATGTTCGATAGACCCGAAACACCTTACGACCCCAGGTAACATCACTGATGACGCGTCCCAGCGCATGCTGAAGCATTGTATTTTCAACCTTGAAGAGAAATTCACTGAATATTATCCAAACTAAATGTAGCTTCGTTTTTGCTGCTCTCACTTCTGCTCAAGCACTCATAGCTCTCTCCTCCTTTTAGCAACTTCTCACTAACCACAGTGGTTACCTGCTTTTGAGATCTGCACTTAGTTTGCTTCTCTCTCTCTCTCTCCATCTCTCTTCACACGTCCCCATCCAAGTGACTCCAGAGACTAAACTGAACTATACTCGCCCGTGGTGTCCGCCCAAATGTGCGTCCTCTCGGGACTGATACTGTCCGTGTTCTCGTGCAGACTTGTAGTTACCAGTTTCGTAGTCTCTCCCCAGACTCAAATATTATGCTGAATCGCTGCACTCCACTTCACAGCCACTGCTGGGGTTTGAGGGCGCGTCTAGGGGGGTAAAATTGAATGAGTGACAGGTCGTAGCACCAATGAGAGAGCGGTTCGAAAAATGGGCTGCGCCTCCCATGCCGTCACTGATCGCAAAGTCGTTACTGATTGGTGAAGACTGAATCCACCACTGGCCAATCACTGGCCAAGTGAAGGGTTCACATCCGACCCCAGAGAGAGATCTGCAGGATGCAGTAATGTAGTGTATTCATTCTATCTCTACCACAGACCACAGGTTCCAACGCCGTTAAGGCACACATACCATGAAGCAGCTTAATATTAAAAATAACAATCTTTATTATTCAAGAAAAATGCATAGCTTAATGATTTGATTAAGCTTTCAGCATAACTCTCGCCAAAAGAAAACCAGAGAGACCAGAAACCAGAAAGAAAATATATTTAAACCCACCAGCTACACAGCCTGTATGCTGTACCTGCTCAAAGAACCCTATAATATAAAGCACACATAGACATCCATTAACCAACATACCAGATATTTGCACAGCAAACCACCCTCCCCCAAAATACCAACAACACATTGCATGCACCTTATACAGGCGGTCCACCGGCACACACCAAAAAGGAAGGCCAGACGCCTCTCTGACACTGGGCCTGCTCTCCTATGAAGAGATTAATTCATTAATTTATCAGTCTGCAATGCCGGACAATGACGCACCAACGCAACGTAACACACAGCATTACCCCAAATACAGCACGTGCTGTCACCATCAGCCTGCTACTGCTAAACACATGCATGCAGCTGGAGTAAATCGGGGCAGCGTGTGTTACCCACGCTGCAAGTGGGGTCCCCAGCCCTTCGTGGAGGCGACCAAGCCCAGTCTCACAGCCGCAGACCAGGTGCCTCTTATTACCTAATCATGCTCCTTCACTCTGATACACTTCCAGAGAAACTGCCATCTGAAAATATTGTCCCAATAAAAAAGTGGATCCTGGAACTTAACTAAACCCTTTACTTATTTTAAACTATTTTGCATCCAGGGCCCAAACTGCAGATTTACTCATCTGGTTGGTTACAGAATGTGTCCAAGTAAAATGGACCAATCCTGAGACAGAGGTGTGACAGCCTGTCTGCTTTCACATGGAAAGACTCTATAAGGCCGACATGATACTGATCCACACTGACAACATGCTAAAGTCCATTGGTTTATGAAACACTGGATTTTTGAAAGCTTTCAGGAATATTTTATTTTATAGCTTTGCTTTATTCTTTATTCAGATTGAGTGGCTGCAGTTTGTCAGTGACTCACTGTGAAGTCCTGGTCTCAGCTCTGAAGTCCAACCCCACCTATCTGAGAGAACTGGACCTGACTAACAACAACTTGCAGGATGCAGGACTAAAGCTGCTCTCTGATTTACTGGAGAGTCCACACTGCAGACTGGAGACTCTCAGGTAAAATCACTTTAAAGTGTTTCTCACATGATTTCACACATTTCTCCAAACTAAGGTCCATTCTCTCAAAACAAGATTCCTGGATCTGCAAAGGTCAACCTGCAGGTTTTACATGAGGATTTGAGTTTTATTGATCAAGCTTCATATACACAGCAGTGAGAGAGAAGATCATCCATGTAAGGGTTAATGCATGACTGGGTGTCCATAATAAGTGCATTATAATTAAGTGCACATTATAAGTGCCTTAACCCGCTTATACCATGGTCACATGCCAAAGAAACAAGAAATAATTAAACCATCAATTTAGATTTTCCTATAGTTTTGCCATCAAAATTTTAAGTTTTTCATAAGCCATAACTATGTTCCCCTCATAACACATGGGCAACCAACTAAGCTGGAACAACCAGCTTACCATGCAATTAAAAGGTTGTTCACTGCTCCAGCAAATAGGACGGACCTTGGGTACCAGTTAGCAACGGGACATAATATAGTCCACTCAGCTCATCACAGAAGCCTTTGGCTCAGAGCCAGAAAGCCAGAAAGCCTAAGGCTCTTTCAAACACAGATCACGCAAAATTGTAGTTTGGGAAGCCCGTAAAGCCTGGCAGCCTCGCCACAGAAATTGCTTTCACACAGAGCCAAGCAGCGCGGCCACATTCCCGTGCTGCTGTGTACTTTCAGGTGAAATCCCCTCCTCCCGGATTGAAAGGCGAGCGGAGGGATTTCCAGCTCCTCCTAGCCCAAATTAATATTTTCATAGGTTAGTGTAGCCTGGCTACTTACTGTATGATGAACGAATTCATTCAACAACAATAGCCTACTTCCCTCCTTCTCCTAGTCCGCTGAGCTGGGAGGATAGGTGCACTCGCATGGTGGGCGGACTCGCCAAAACGGGCTCCGCCGCCGCACTCGCATGGTGGGTGGGCAGATCGATATGGTGTCCTACTAAAATTGAAACGATACACGACCGCCCGCATATCAAACAGCTGCAGTCTGCATAACGTTCGTCGGGGGGAATAGTATAGGCTATAAATGCACTGACATGACTACTTAACATTAGTAGTTTTTGTAAGGGAATGCACAGAGCTGATTTTGAGGGGGAATATCATCAGACCAACTCGCCACAGACAGCTATAGCCCTCTGAAGCTTATTATTATATCCGTAATCCGTTAATTTTACCTAATGTCAACATCGTTTGAGCATAAAGCCTAACCGCACGGAGCATTCCTCCTGGCGTCCCTGCAGTCATGATTGTATAGGCTACTTTTTTTACTTTCACTCCTGCACTTTCTTGATACATGAGGTGATTTCCCCTGTAATTTTTTTATGAATGAGCTGACCATTCGCACCTTTTCCGGCTCGCTGCGACGACGCTTTCAAATGGAGGCGGGTTGCCAGGTAACCCGGCGCTGTGACTACCTACCGTCGCGGGACAAAAGGCGTAAAACAATTATCCACCAAAGCGCGTTCACGACTTTCACATCGGATGCGCGAATCCTATTTTCCGTGCATTTTTCGGCTTTCAAGGCCGGTGTGAAAGAGCCTCTAGTAACTTTCAAAGTCAATATTATTGTGTATGGTTGACAAACAATAAATATAGTTTACACTATATTTAACAACAAGACAGGCTAGATTGTAAGTGACCATAAAACATTTAACTTGGAGCAAGAACAAAAAATGAAAAGCATGATTTTGTTTTTAAATTAATGCAAACTTTCTTCTGGGGCTGGCGACGTCACAGTCGTTGAGCTCTATAGTCCCCAATCAAAAAAGAAAAGAAAAATCACAAACGATAAGGTACAGTATAGGGGTTCAGTAGTAAGTCATTTATAAGCTATTAGTTAAAGGACGGCTTTCCCGTGGGGAATATGAATATATATTAAATCTCACGCCCCTAAGGTTTTCGAATCCGTTGAAATTTTTGAAATTGGTTGTTCACAGCCTGAGCTATCAACCAAAATCCACTCTGTGTGGGGTGGGGGCTGGTGGGGGGGAGGGGCGGGTGCGGGGAGCCGAAATCCTACAGTTCCCACAATGCACTGGGCTCGCGTGGCCTTCGTTTTCACGCCCACCCCTCAGGCATTTGGCTGATATCAAACTCCAGTAGGTGGCGGTAATGCACATATATGTTTGCCAACCGCCATAAAACTCAAAGAAGAAGAAGAAGGCTTCGACATAAAAACATTAGGAGAAGAAGAATAAAATAAATAAAAAAATTGCCTCCAAATTGCACCAAATTTAAACGATAGTATATATGTCGGGATATGTCTTCATAAAAAAAAATTCATGCATTTTAAGGCATTTTCCTAGGAGTTAGGAGCATCTGATGTTGTAACTATTTCATGTAAAAATGTGTAAAAAAGGGTACATTGCTCAGCGTTGATTTTCTAACTTCAACGCACCTTCTACTAGATGTAAAATTTGACGAGCTTTCCAATGCCGCCAGTCCTGTGTCTGTACGTGCTTCCGTTCCCGAGATATGGTTCTTTGCAAGGAGCTATGGAAGCTAACATTAGCTAGCCTAGGCTAGGCGGTGAAAAAAGATGGCTGCCTTTTGTTTTGGTACAAGAGCTGTGAAGGGGCGTGGAGGACCTCTAGAGGCGGGACCATGGCGGCACACCCCCACAACACTTGTAGTTCATAGGTGCTCGACTTCCGCAAGTCTGGACTTGACGCCCGACGCGTTTTATGTCAGAGCGTCAAGAAAATAATGTGAGAGATGGTTGATAGCTCAGGCTGTGAACAACCAATTTCAAAAATTTCAACGGATTCGAAAACCTTAGGGGCGTGAGATTTAATATATATTCATATTCAACACGGGAAAGCCGTCCTTTAATGATGAAGTCATCATTTACAAAACATTAATATACATTTGTAGATAAATATGTAAACATCACAAATGTGTTGTAAGTCATCTATAAACGCTTAGTAAATCATCAAATGATCATAAATAAATGATTAGTACATGATTAATAAGCAATTAGTCAATATATTATGGATCACTTGTAAGTAATTCAAAGTTTTTATATTCCAACTATCTGTTCTGTCAGTATGTCATCACTATACATATTTGTTAATCATGAACAAATGATGAACAAATCATTAGTAAATGATCCATATACTGTATAATTTGTTGATGTATCATTAATTACATAGGTAGCCTGTTAAAAGCCTCAAAATAATTATGATCAGTGTTACTGTACCAGACCTGCTAGTGAAGCTCCTCCCATGCAGGTGAACATCAGCTAACGCAGTGTAACCGTACCGTAACTGCACCAGCTAAGACCTGTTAGTGAAGCTCCTCCCATGCAGGTGAACAGAGGCTAATGCATTGTAACTGTACCCTAACTGCACCAGCTATGGCCGGTTAATGAATTTCCTCCCATGCAGGTGAACAGGGGCTATATGCAGTGTTACTGTATGTTAACTGTACCAGCTATGACCTGTTAGTGAAGCTCCGCCCATGCAGGTGAACAGGGGCTATATGCATTGTAACTGTACCGTAACTGTACCAGCTATGACCTGTTAGTGAAGCTCCTCCCATGCAGGTGAACAGGGGTTAATGCAGTGTTACTGTATGTTAACTGTATCAGCTATGAGCTGATAGTGAAGCTCCTCCCATGCAGGTGATCAGGGGCTATTGACTCAATGTGTCTCCAGGCCAACAGAAGCAGTCAGCACTTAGAAGCACTGCAGCACAAACTACAACATATTTCTCAACTGTAATTAATTGTGTAAATCATTTAAAAGTCATTTACAAGTCTTTCTGTATCCCCTAATCTAAAGTGTAAAGAATTCATCACACATAAATGTGTTGCATACCATTTGTAGATAACGGTGAGCCTGTTAGAATTCAAAATCCTTGCTACCAACACTTAACTAGCATAATACCCTATTGTACAGTCAACCTAGTGACATCATCTAGCAGCAATCTAGCTGGCGAAAAGGTGAAATGTTATTCATATGAGTACATGAGTCATGATCAAATGCAGAAACCAGCATCTAGCTTACAGCGTTCATGCAAAATGGATTGTTTTGTTGTTAATTTTTATTTAATTGGCGGACTTACTGTTGACGAATGGTTGGAAGAAGAGATAAACAAACAAGCTGGTGGTTTCATCTGCCAGCATCAGGCTAGGACGGTAACATATCAGAATGAAAATATGGCCTGTCTGAGATGAAAGAGGGTTGAGAGGCTTGCCATAGCGTGTCTGTCGATGATTTGATTTGACAGTTCTGGGCACTGGAGTTAGCATTGGCCAATCCTGGCATGTTCCACCCCCAAATCGAGTGTGTGCTGGCGCTAAGCGAATGGGTTCTGGGACAACCAGGCTCTCTGGCGTGAGCCACTTACGTTAACTTTAGGAGCAGTGCGGTAAATACAATATTCCTGGAATGTGAGTTTAGCGAACCAGTTACATGCCCTATGCCTTCTACATCAAATTAAGTTATTAGTTAGTTTTATTTTCTGTGTTACATACTTATTGGTCAAGTTATTAGTTTGTTTATGGGCTAGAAATTCTGTGGGGTTACAAGCAATATAGCCTGCAGAATTTTGGCCGCTACTGTTCTCTGCTAAACAGACCGGCCGGTGGAGTGATATTTTAGTGATGAGGGCGAACGGCTAGGTGTGCTGTTATGCTCATTTGAGAACGGTCCTTGACCAATCAGATTGCTTGGTCGGAACTACATGTTGTATAATAACCCTTAAGAGCATGTCAAATTCCCTCCATGTGAAGCGTTTTTGCAGACCACCATGGAAACTAAGTGGAATATTGATTTAACTAAAGTTACGTCAAACTCTACAGTGAAGGAAGTGATGAAATGTTGAATCCATAAAAAGCTTCATGAGTAGAACTAGAAAACTAGGTCCAGGTTGAAAATGACCAAAATTATATTTTAAGAGAGAAACTCTGCTGTGAGCAATATTACTGAAAATTATCAAGCTGCTTTTATTTTGAAATCGAACTGAGATAATTATTAATATTGTTTCATCACCCAGCATTACAAACTATACATCACTGAAGAAAATACAACAATATGCGATGTGTGTGTTTGTGTGTGTGTGTGTGTGCGTGTGTGTGTGTGTGTGTGTGCGTGTGTGTATGTGTGTGTGTGTGTGTGTGTGTGTGTGTGCATGTATGTGTGCGTGCGTGCGTGTGTGTGTGATGTCTAGGCTGTCAGGGTGTCTGCTCACAGAGGAAGGCTGTGCTTCTCTGGCCTCAGCTCTGAGCTCCAACCCCTCCCATCTGAGAGAGCTGGACCTGAGCTACAATCATCCAGGAGCCTCAGGAGTGAAGCTGCTCTCTGCTGGACTGGAGGATCCACACTGGAGACTGGAGACTCTCAGGTATGGAGGCACCGTATGCTAGAAGGCTGAGAGTCACACACATTTTCTCTGTTACACTGAGAAGATGAGGAATATGTCTAACAGCAGTTATGACTGATGCTGTCTGGAAACTCATTCATATTCAAGGTTAAATAAATCTCCATGTTTCCATCATCAAATATAATCTTGTTGTAGCCCAGCTAATGCCTATGTAATCAGGGAAGGGCCCTGAATTCTTTAAATCAATAAATCAATAATATATAGGTAATGTTATCTTGTTTCCCTTTTACCTATAAACTTTTCTTTGTCTCGAGTCACTATATTCACCACTAATTAAGTGCAACTCAAAATATGAGGCTATATTACTGGATCCTCTAAACAATAAAATATTGCAATAAAATAAGTGTATCACCTTTTATAAAGTGACATGAATATCTCCCTTCTATATGTCAGTACCGGTAATAAAAGGAATTCAACCAGCAAACATCACACTGGAATCAGTTTTAAAAATAGATGAGATTTGATTATTTACTTTTGTAAAATGTAAAAATAAAATATAAACAAATGAAATAATATTCAATCTCTTTTAGATTAGTTTGCTTTGCTTTCAATAATTCAATAAACAACAAAATACTCTTCAAGTGACACACCAACAATTCAAATGTAACTTAAGTCACACCAAAAGTCAGTAGGCCCACTCTCACCAAGCACGCGCACACACACACCAAAAGCCAGCAGATATTAAAACTTCAAATAAACCCCCAGTTGCAGGCCTGATGCGACGCTTGGGAGCGGAGAGGCCCAAAACGATTGGGCTGCTTCACTCAGAAGAGCAATCAAATAAAAGTAACGTTATGGAACCTTGTAGGGCTGGGTGATAAAATGATAACATTAGCAATATATATTGAGATAGAGACGTCATCAATACAATAAAAAAATGGTTTGATAGAGCGCTTCCCTCTGCTCCGTGGCTCATACAGCCAATCATGTACCTTGTTACTAAAAGTGACACGGAAACAGCCAAACAGCATGTTTGGTCTCACCTAGCACCACACCACCATGTGAAACAACATAGTGGGAGAAGATGTGGAGGAATTAATTGTCAATAAAAGGGACACCGAAAGCAGAACACCGTCTGTAAACATTACAAAGAATTTGATGTGAGTGAGTTTCAATTCATGTTAATATAGATTGACAACGTGTTAACATGTGTTCTATTAATAACGTTACCATCACGAGCCCGCAGTTTTCTGCGCCCGGGACATTAACGTTAATGTTAGACACCAATTTCACAAATACGGACGTCTGCAATGTTACTTGAAAATAAGGTGGTTCAAAATGAAGTGGTTAAATGCAACCTTTTTCTTCTAATTTTTTTTTTTATTCATAAAAACAGATAATTAAAATTACCAATAACGAAACGAAACCCACATAGGTTAAGCCAAAACCACGCCCTGTGCCCGCCTACGCAGCAGTCAAGTGCCGGGATTGGCCAGGAGCAAGTCTTTTGTCTTCTTTTGACAGCTCGAATCTCCCACACCACAAACACTGCACGGCACGCAGCCCAGCGATTTCATGAACCAACTGAATTGCTCTTGATAGCGGACATTGAAATGAATTATGGTCACATACCTTCCTTACTGTAATAACGCTAATGAAAACGTAATACAAGCTTTTAATACATTTCCCACACCACAAACACTGCGCCCAGCCCAGCGATTTTATTAACCAAATTGCTCTTGATAGCGGACATTGAAAATAAATTACTGTAATTTATGTACTGTAATTGTACTGTAATATATATATATATATATATATACTTCCCCCCCCCCCCCCCCGATTTTTTATCCCATTTTTATCCCCCATTAGTGCTAATTAATTAATTTATCCTGGTTCCTACTCCACCCTCTGCCGCTCTGGGCAGAGCCGAAACTGGCTACATGCTTCCTCCAAGACATGGGCAGTTAGCCAGCCGCTTCTTTTCACCTGACAGGGTAAGCTTCACCGGTAGGACATAGCACGTGGGAGGTTCACGCTATTCCAACCAGTTCCCCTCCCTCTGAACAGGTGCCCTTAACGACCAGAGGAGGAACCACATTAGCAACCAGGATATTGCATGTTTTTGGTGAAGGGGGTTCCTATATGAAGGAAACCCCCGGGAGGCACGGGGAGAACATGCAAACTCCACACAGAAAGGCCCTTTTGACGACCCCACCCGGGCGGTGGGCACTCGAGGACATGCGGACGGGCACGCATTCCTTCAGCGTTCACAGCATCCCAGGTGGGAATCGAACCCAGGACCTTCGAGCTGTGAGGCGACAGCGCTTATCACTGCACCACCGTAACCCCCCAAATTACTGTAATATATTAACGCTAATGAAAACGTAACACAAGCTTTTTGACACACAATCGATTTTTAAACATTTATTTCAAAACATCATTGTAAAATTCAGGGCTTCAAAGCTTCAATAACAGAGCTCAGCTGACAGTTGAACTTGCAAATGAAAAATATAGAAAATATAAAATTAAAAATACAATAGGCTACAGCACATAGGCCTAGCTTCTTCTTTTTTGGCACAGCTATTCATTCCCCCCAGTCCAGCCGTTTGTTACAAAAACATGCAATAATATAAAATCATAGATAAAAAGTTGAATCTTTGGCTACACAATCAATAAAATCAAAAGTAAATGGCTTCCCAATGGCCAAGGGCAGCATCTGTTATTCTGGCCTCATAATAAGCACTGAGGCGGGTGGTCAGAAAGTCAAATAACCGCGGTACATTGTATGCTTTGGTGCGATGTAGGATTTTGTCTTTCAATTATCCTCATTGCAGCCTCGCTGTAGTTGTTGGTGTTGTTGCGGTTATTTGCTGGCCAATGCTCTCCTGGCCAATCGCAGCGCTTGACTGCTGCGTAGGCGGGCACAGGGCGTGGTTTTGCCTTAACCTATGTGGGTTTCGAAATAACGCCTCTCTGTCTAAATCCAAGGCTTTCAGAGTGGTGATGACTTGGCAGCTTGCAGCAGTGACATCTGGTGTTGCTTCAGGGTTTCCTCATCAGAAACTGTGAACTAGTACCTGTAATGCAAGCTGGGTTAGCTACACAGTGGCTATCTGTCTATTCACTTTGCTAAGCAATGCTAACAACCAGAGGTCGGCTAAATGAGCTACTATGAAAACATGTGAACTATACATCACATTTTGGTTAAAAATGTCAACAGCTGCTCACTGCAAGTATGAAGAATCAGTATCCTATCGAAAACGGTCCAGTAGATCATCTTCAAACACCAACACAACATATTTGCAACTCTGTTCACTCCGTGACTTGGGCAGTCAAGTGCATGGTTCACACAAGCTCCTACTTCCTGTGTCCACCCCTTCCCGTGATTCATTCCTCCCTCAACCAATGAGTATTCTAGATTACCACTTCCTCTTGCCAAATGATCTTTCAAAATATAAGAAAATATTTATAACTGTACATCTGTAGCTTTCTAACTTATTTATTCCACTATTCATTTTAAAATGTTATGAACTTTTGACACCTTATTTAAACCATTTTACCCTTAATCAACTTAACATCAGCTTACAATGTATGGTTAATTTGAACGTGGTTACATTCTGAGCTGACTTCGTTTCTTCCTCCAGTGTGGACCATGATGCAGTGCGGTGGTTGAAACCAGGTCTGAGGAAATGTAAGTGTGTATTTAATTTGATTCCTGAGAACAAAGCAACACATTCAACTAGATAGATAGAAAGTCCATTCACACAGCAGCATGTGATGTCATTCATTCACTTCCTACTGTGAAGGTGATGACATCATGTGGGACTTTCTAAAAGACTTCATGTGAAAGCTGCTTAACGAGGAAAATAAATATTTACCATTGATGAAAGTAGTAGATCCCCCCAGGTATACGGCACCATGAGAACTATGTGACAAGAGAAATACATTTGACACTATTAGATTTTGTAATTTATTATATAGTGGGAAGATATGACAAAAAGAGGGTTTATCGTGGCTTAATGAGCTCATATCAAAAGGAAAATAGTGAAAGAGTGCAGATGTCCACCAGGTGCCGCCACACCTAACCATAACCTAACCTGTTGAAACTCTCTTTAATTGAAGGTCCACTTGTGAATTTTACACAAGTTCAAAGGTCTGGAACAATGCCAGTAAAACACACTGACATGATTAAATGTCCAACTTGTCCATAACATAAACATAAACATTCAAACATATGTTTAAGTTCACACATTTAATACTATTACTACACTATGCTGGCTTGAATCACCTGGGCACTCAGTCACTGACCCAGGTGTTGACTGGGCAAACTGCTGCTAGCAGTTTTACAATGTCCAGAGTCACATGATATGTGGAACCAAGCATGGTGAGCTGACTGGCCTTCTGAAGGTAGGGGACATTTACTGCTGTGACATGTTGTTTGTTGCCAGGCAACCAAAGGCCAGGGCTTAAAATTTGGCACGGGATTACGAGATTCACGCATATTTTTGTAATTCCCGCAGATTTGTCATTTATAATGCGGGAGAAGTCCCGCAATTGTTTGCGCGTCAATGTCTATAGGCCTATTTTAGCCCAGGTGTTGACCAGGTGTCGACGGTGCGGAACGAACGTTGCTGAATACAAACGACTGGTCAGACACATTAGACGGCGGACTGTTAGCTGAACGTTACCTCAGGCAGCTAACCTCGCGTCACCAGGCTCTTCTCCTCGGGAAGAGCCTGGTACCCATTACTACAGACAGGATGATCCGCTCCGTGTTCTGGTCCTGTGTTCCGGTCCGCAGTGTTTTCGTTCCCCCATAGAAATGCAGCAGTAGGCAGCCTAACCTCGGCAGTTGCTACGAGTTAGCGAAAAAATAAGGAGCATGGACATACTAAACTAAGTATTCAAAGAAGTACTTGAAGAAACTTGCAGAATCCATAACATTACATCTTTGAAGCACTTTGGTTCCTACATTCCACCCATAGCCAGAAGAAGCCAGAAGTTTTTACCTCCAGACTACAGGCAGCGGTGTACATGCAGCCTCCTCGCTCGGTAAGCACAAAGGCAGATGTAGTGAGCAAAGATGGATGATTTAATATTCCATAGCTCTGACCTACCCAAATCTAACTGACATCACTAACACAAAACAAAGAACACTTCTGATGTAATATGATATGAGTGTGTTAGTAGTGTATCACTCAATGCAGAAAAATAAAGGCTTCGATAGAACCGAAAAGCCTATGACTGCTTAGTCTGCAGATAATGACAAAAGCCATAATTTAGACTCATAAAATGTAGATAAAAATAGATGTGCATAAACTACAGGTTAAGAACCTCATTTTTTAAATATGGAAATGTGAAATTATTATCGCTTATCGGACAGGAGAAGCAGATATTGTCTTGTGTTAAAACTCTTTGACTAAATTCTGCAGAAACATGTGATCCACACAAACATGTGCACGCACACACACACACACACACACACACACACACACCCACACAAACGCGCGCACACACACACACTGTTGAAAAATGTAAAAGTAGATCTGAAGTGTAAAAACGTTGGGCACCTTACAATGTGACGTGTGTCTGTAGCTAAAAGCATAGACTGTATAAAGATATGGACAGAATCAGTGTGATGTGTAGTCTGTGGCTAAAAGCATAGACTGTATAAAGAGATGGACAGAATCAGTGTGATGTGTAGTCTGTGGCTAAAAGCATAGACTGTATAAAGAGATGGACAGAATCAGTGTGATGTGTAGTCTGTGGCTAAAAGCATAGACTGTATAAAGAGATGGACAGAATCAGTGTGATGTGTAGTCTGTGGCTAAAAGCATAGACTGTATAAAGAGATGAACAGAATCAGTGTGATGTGTAGTCTGTGGCTAAAAGCATAGACTGTATAAAGAGATGGACAAAGTCAGTGTGATATGTAGTCTGTGGCTAAAAGCATAGACTGTATAAAGAGATGGACAGAGTCAGTGTGATGTGTGTCTGTAGCTAAAAGCATAGACTGTATAAAGAGATGGACAGAGTCAGTGTGATGTGTGTCTGTAGCTAAAAGCATAGACTGTATTCACCTTATTCTTTGCCCACACATGGACGCTTCCGCATTACGTCATTTCGTAATAGTATTTCCGTTTTGACTTGCCAAAAACCTCGTAGGCAAAATGGCCGTGCACACTCCCCTCCTAAAGTGGCAAAATTACTCCCCCATAAACTAACATATCTTGGCCAATACGTATGTAACATACAAAATAAAACAACCCGTAATATCTTAATTTTATGTAGAATGCAGAGGACATGTAACTGTTTAGTTAAACTTGCATTCCAGGAATATTGTGCTCTAAAGATGACGTTAGTGGAGTCGAGGCTGTTGCGTCCTGAAACGCACATAGGTTGCATAACCTATGTGCGATTCGAAATAACGCATCCGAGATAGAAACATTATGAATATAGCCACGTTATAAACAACAAACTAACGCTGGTGATCCGTATGGAAACAGTGTTACTCGAAATGGTTAAAAGTTATATCAATTTGGTCATTCAGTGGCATTTTACTGCCATATAACATAACTAACTAGCGGCTAATATTAGCCACAGAAGGCAACTAGCGCTGAACCGGAAGAACAAATACGTTTGCGGAAGAGAGAAAAAGTGGGCGTGGTGAATAAGGTGAATAAAGAGATAGACAGAGTCAGTGTGACGTGTGGTCTGTGGCTAAACACATAGACTGTATAAAGAGATGGACAGAGTCTGTGTGATGTGTAGTCTGTGGCTAAAAGCATAGACTGTATAAAGAGATAGACAGAGTCAGTGTGACGTGTGGTCTGTAGCTAAAAGCATATACTGTATAAAGAGATGGACAGAGTCAGTATGATGTGTAGTCTGTGGCTAAACACATAGACTGTATAAAGAGATGGACAGAGTCAGTGTGATGTGTAGTCTGTGGCTAAAAGCATAGACTGTATAAAGCAGTGGTTCCCAACCTACGGTACGCGTACCGTAGGTGGTACTTGCGCCCCCTGCTGGTGGTACTTGGAAGGCTCTGTGGGAAAAAAATATATATATAGTTTTTGTGCAAAATCCATGGTGGTCATTAGTAGTAGTTTTCAAACATGTGAAAGTGAAATAATAATAATAATTATTAAAGCAGCTAGAGCAACTTTTTCGATTGTTATTAAACAGTATAAATTTAATATCAATGCATCACATCTTACCTCTAATAGTAGACGAGACCAACGCAGAGTAGTCTCGCTTGAACCCCGAGTGAATCGGCCAGTGTTAGTCTGTCTGTGGCCAGGGCAGATCAGGAAGTGAAATGAAACGGTTTGCAGCAGCCACTTCGGCCATAACCACAAAATAACTTCCAAAAAACCTGTTAGAATATAACGAGAGATGTTCGCGAGAGTATGCATGGCGTTCCCATTGTTTATGCTATGTTGCTAGGCAGCGCGAACGGGGTAGGCAGGCAGCTGCGTTTCACTTCCGGGTTTCACTTCCGCGTTTATCCGGTCCGGCGGTAAGGAGAGAGAGAGAGAGAGCCCCCTGTTGACGCGAGTTTAGACAGACACAGACTTAATAATCATCTAAGGGAGCAATCTCCGATTCACACGGCTTTGGTCTCAGCTACTATTATAGGTAAGATGTGATGCATCAATATTGTAATTATACTGTTTAATAACAATCGAAAAAGTTGCTCGTAGCTGCTTTAATATTATTGGCAGTGTTTCTCAAGGTAGGTGGTACTTGCGCCCCCCCCTGCTGGTGGTACTTGATCCCTGGAATCCCAATGTTTAAATTATGAAATAAACCCAACTTTAAAATCAATTGTAAAACATGTTTATCTATCAAAATAATACTACGAATGAAAATAAACTTGTGATCATTGAAATTGAGGTTTATTTTGTTGTCTTGAGATTTAGAAACAAATATTTGTTTCTGACGGACACTATACCTGTTGCGCATGCACAATTACCTGTCCGCCCCGCATGGTTACACAAGTGGTGAACAAAGACGAGGAGGGATGCTAAAGTGGATCAAAACGGGAGGGAATCGTAAAAGAGCTGTAGTAGAGGAGAGCAGCAACGATGAAGCACAAGGAGGTGAAGACAGCAGTCAACCCAGCACAAGTGCAGCTGCTGCAGGTTGCACATAGGCTGCAGGTTGGAATAAATCTGCCTCCTGCGTGAACTGTGCATAGCTGAATAGACTGTATTTTAACGTCGGTCATATGGTGGTACTTGGAGAGCCAACTACTTTCTCAGGTGGTACTTGGTGTAAAAAGGTTGGGAACCACTGGTATAAAGAGATGGACAGAGTCGGTGTGATGTGTAGTCTGTGGCTAAACGCATACTGTATGATGGACAGAGTCAGTGTGATGTGTAGTCTGTGGCTAAACGCATACTGTATGATGGACAGAGTCAGTATGATGTGTAGTCTGTGGCTAAAAGCATATACTGTATAAAGAGATGGACAGAGTCAGTGTGATGTGTAGTCTGTGGCTAAAAGCATAGACTGTATAAAGAGATGGACAGAGTCAGTGTGATGTGTAGTCTGTGGCTAAAAGCATAGACTGTATAAAGAGATGGACAGAGTCAGTGTGATGTGTAGTCTGTGGCTAAAAGCATAGACTGTATAAAGAGATGGACAGAATCAGTGTGATGTGTAGTCTGTGGCTAAAAGCATATACTGTATAAAGAGATGGACAGAGTCAGTATGATGTGTAGTCTGTGGCTAAAAGCATATACTGTATAAAGAGATGGACAGAGTCAGTGTGATGTGTAGTCTGTGGCTAAAAGCATAGACTGTATGAAGAGATGGACAGAGTCAGTGTGATGTGTAGTCTGTGGCTAAAAGCATATACTGTATAAAGAGATGGACAGAGTCAGTGTGATGTGTAGTCTGTGGCTAAAAGCATAGACTGTATAAAGAGATGGACAGAATCAGTGTGATGTGTAGTCTGTGGCTAAAAGCATATACTGTATAAAGAGATGGACAGAGTCAGTATGATGTGTAGTCTGTGGCTAAAAGCATATACTGTATAAAGAGATGGACAGAGTCAGTGTGATGTGTAGTCTGTGGCTAAAAGCATAGACTGTATAAAGAGATGGACAGAATCAGTGTGATGTGTAGTCTGTGGCTAAAAGCATATACTGTATAAAGAGATGGACAGAGTCAGTATGATGTGTAGTCTGTGGCTAAAAGCATATACTGTATAAAGAGATGGACAGAGTCAGTGTGATGTGTAGTCTGTGGCTAAAAGCATAGACTGTATAAAGAGATGGACAGAATCAGTGTGATGTGTAGTCTGTGGCTAAAAGCATATACTGTATAAAGAGATGGACAGAGTCAGTGTGATGTGTAGTCTGTGGCTAAAAGCATAGACTGTATAAAGAGATGGACAGAGTCAGTGTGATGTGTAGTCTGTGGCTAAAAGCATATACTGTATAAAGAGATGGACAGAATCAGTGTGATGTGTAGTCTGTGGCTAAAAGCATATACTGTATAAAGAGATGGACAGAATCAGTGTGATGTGTAGTCTGTGGCTAAAAGCATATACTGTATAAAGAGATGGACAGAATCAGTGTGATGTGTAGTCTGTGGCTAAAAGCATAGACTGTATGAAGAGATGGACAGAGTCAGTATGATGTGTAGTCTGTGGCTAAAAGCATATACTGTATAAAGAGATGGACAGAGTCAGTGTGATGTGTAGTCTGTGGCTAAAATCATAGACTGTATAAAGAGATTGACAGAATCAGTGTGATGTGTAGTCTGTGGCTAAAAGCATAGACTGTATAAAGAGATGGACAGAATCAGTGTGATGTGTAGTCTGTGGCTAAAAGCATAGACTGTATAAAGAGATGGACAGAGTCAGTGTGATGTGTAGTCTGTGGCTAAAATCATAGACTGTATAAAGAGATTGACAGAATCAGTGTGATGTGTAGTCTGTGGCTAAAAGCATAGACTGTATAAAGAGATGGACAGAGTCAGTGTAATGTGTAGTCTGTGGCTAAAAGCATAGACTGTATAAAGAGATTGACAGAATCAGTGTGATGTGTAGTCTGTGGCTAAAAGCATAGACTGTATAAAGAGATGGACAGAGTCAGTGTGATGTGTAGTCTGTGGCTAAAATCATAGACTGTATAAAGAGATTGACAGAGTCAGTGTGATGTGTAGTCTGTGGCTAAAAGCATAGACTGTATAAAGAGATGGACAGAATCAGTGTGATGTGTAGTCTGTGGCTAAAATCATAGACTGTATAAAGAGATTGACAGAGTCAGTATGATGTGTAGTCTGTGGCTAAAAGCATAGACTGTATAAAGAGATGGACAGAATCAGTGTGATGTGTAGTCTGTGGCTAAAATCATAGACTGTATAAAGAGATTGACAGAGTCAGTATGATGTGTAGTCTGTGGCTAAAAGCATAGACTGTATAAAGAGATGGACAGAGTCAGTGTGATGTGTAGTCTGTGGCTAAAAGCATAGACTGTATAAAGAGATGGACACAGTCAGTGTGATGTGTAGTCTCTGGCTAAAAGCATAGACTGTATGAAAAGGTGGACATATTCAGTGTGATGTGTAGCCTGTGGCTAAAAGCATAGACTGTATAAAGAGATGGACAGAATCAGTGTGATGTGTAGCCTGTGGCTAAAAGCATAGACTGTATGAAGAGATGGACATAGTCAGTGTGATGTGTAGTCTCTGGCTAAAAGCATAGACTGTATGAAAAGGTGGACATATTCAGTGTGATGTGTAGGCTGTGGCTAAAAGCATATACTGTATAAAGAGATGGACAGAGTCAGTGTCAAATAATGAGACGTTGTTTGAACGTTACTTCTTTTATTTGAACTGCGCGTTCAAAGCCCAGAAGCTCCGCTGGGCTTGGTTGTTGTGGGCATGGCTCGGTAGCTCAGAAGGGCCAGCATCGGATCCTTCTGCTTCAGGATCCTCTTAGCTGTCTGCCTGTCTGTTCCCGGATGGGTGGTGCGGGCTGGATGGGTGGTGCGGGCTGGATGTGATGTGATGTGATGGGTGGTGCGGGCTGGATGGGTGGTGCAGGCTGGATGTGATGTGATGTGATGTGATGTGATGTGATGTGATGGGTGGTGCGGGCTGGATGGGTGGTGCGGGTAGATGGGTGGTGTGGGCTGGATGGGTGGTGCGGGCTGGATGTGATGTGATGGGATGTGATGGGTGGTGCGGGCTGGATGGGTGGTGCGGGCTGGATGGGTGGTGCGGGCTGATGTGATGTGATCGAAGTCGTACTCCTGACTGAATCTTTTGAAGGTCTTACATGCAAATTGTGGCCCGTTATCTGAGCAGACTGTGTCAGGGATCCCATACCTGGCAAAGGTCGCCTTTAACTTCATCACCACCTGATCAGCTGTTGTAGTGTGTAATTCCAGTATCTCAAGGTAGCGAGAGAAATAATCTGAAACTACCAAATAGCTGTTTTCTATGTGTTCACACAAGTCCATGCCAACCCTCTGCCAGGGCCTGTCTGGTAAGGGGGTTGGGTTTAGTGGTTCTTTCCGCTGTGCTCTGTTTTCACAACAGAACTCACATCTCTCCACTCTTTGTTTCAAATCAGCTGATAGGCCTGGCCACCACACTGATGCGTGTGGCCTCTCCCTGCATCTGGAGAGGCCCTGGTGCCCCTAGTGGATTTTTCATAATATCTCCTCTCTCAGTGACTGAGGGATAACTATGCTGCTTCCCATTGTGATTAAGCTGTCACACTCTGAGAGACTCCCTCTGTAGTCTTAGTAGTCTCTGGCTGAGGGGTGTAGGCAGCTGCTGTGGTCTGGCCATCCGTTTCTCATCAGCTTTACTACTGCTTGGAGTTCACTTTCAGCCTCCCTGATCTCCTCCAACTTCCACCTGGATGCAGATAAGGTGCTTATGATGGAGTTCACATAGCAGCAAACGTCAGCCTCCGTGTTGCTGTCCTTCGTGCTGACTGCCGGACTCCTTGACAGCATGTCAGTGACCACCAGTGTCTTACCAGGTGCATACTCAGCTTTAACATTAAACCTCATGAGCCTGAGGAGTCATCTTTGGCACCAGAGAGAGAGAGAGAGAGAGAGAGAGAGAGAGAGAGAGAGAGAGAGAGAGAGAGAGGTCTTATTATTGTGGCAAGTTGGATTTGATAGGCTCAAGTGATCGCATCATAGTCGTAGCATGTGTGTGTACTGAGAGAGGGGGAAAGGGACAGACAGAGTGTGTGTGTGTGTGTGTGTGTGTGTGTGTGTGTGTGTGTGTAAAGAGAGAGGGAGCTGCGGTGGCTGTCAGAGTCTCAGCAGCGTGCACACTGCACAGCACAGAGAGAGAGAGAGACGTGTTGTCATATCATGATATTGACTCCGGTGTAACAGCCTAACTGGTCGCTCCACTATCCTGTCTCCATACGTGTGATTGTTGTCTACTTCCTGCAGCAGCTGTTGTGCACTTCTGTCTGCAGATTCACCACAACTCCACAATGAAACACTGAAGCCTCCGGCGGATGAAAACTAGCCTTCTTTCATTTTTACCATCTTTTAATCTCGACTGTGCCTGTCCAACAAATAAATAAACTCAACTAAACACAGGATAGGCGAGCATGTGTCTGCCAAACAATCTCTCGGTGGGTGTGACTGTGGTGTTGGAATGATGTTAAAATATTAAATTAAATTCTAGATAGATCGTCCAATCGCCACCCTTTGACATCGCCAATGCATGATGTCATCGCAAGCCCCGCCCCCAACGCCAGTGAGTAGTGTGTCTTCAGACTGTCAGTGAATAAAGGCTATGTAAACATGTTTCTGATGTCCGCAATGAGCCTCATTAATCAAATCTAATGATACAAACCTGTTTGCAGTCGCTTGTCCTTTGATCTGTGTCGACTCTCGTCTCGTCTTTTCTTTTTTCTCTCATTCTACACATGCTGCCTCAAAGCTTTAGTCTGTGCTCAGCTCCAAGAGTAACGTTTCTTATGATATGATTATAATTACGTTGTGCTTTCTGCAAGATGGAAGGCTGCCTCATCTGACTTCCACTTGCAGCAGCATCTTTTGGGGCTAGCCTGGTGTTCTCAGCAGCGTGGTGCACGCACATGTCTGTGTAAGTTGGTGGTTTTTAGATTCCTTTAACGGTACAACTCTCTTGCAAAGCTTGCAAATTGCCTGTGTTACATCCTGGCTCACCTTTTGCATCTGGTTTAAACCTGAAATACTCCCAAATAGGCAAAGTAACATGTTTCTTCTGCACCAAGTCCATCTTGCTTTCTTGTGATGGAGCCAGTTCGTTCATCTACACTAAATGAGAGTGCGGCTGTTCAAAGAAACGTCAACTTGAAACAGTCCAGTTAGTCTGGAGTGAAGCTCTGGCACTCAGGGTGACTATTTATTTATGAATGAACCCACTTTATAGGCTAAACTGTATATAACAGCTGCCCGCTCTTAAACAGATCCATAGCCTATATTGGCTGCTCTCGTTCAGCTCTATCTGTGTGTCTGCGCTCGCTTGGTGCGACAGACAGTACTATTACTGCATCTCATGTTCAGTTGAACAATAGTATCTTATCTTTAATCATATACATTCCATAATCTTATTGAGCTGGTGAGCATCATGCAGGCAGGTAGCATGTGTGGAGAACGAGAGAGAGAAAAATAGAAAAGAGGAGATGAGCAGATCAAAGGACAAAAGCGACAGCAAACAGGTTTGTAATTAAAGATTGTATTAACAAGGTTAATTGCGGACATCAGAAACATGTTTAAATATAGAGTAGTAGCATTTATTCACTGACAAATAGCCTGAACAGCACACACACACACACACACACACACACACACACACACTACACTACACTCACTGCAGCGTCCCACATCTCTGCTCACCAGGCAGCCGCAGCAGCCACTGACTGACATGCACACATACATGCTGGGGTGGGGGGGCGGGGCCACTGACTGACATGCACACATACATGCTGGGGTTGGGAGCGGGGCCACTGACTGACATGCACACATACATGCTGGGGTGGGGGGCGGGGCCACTGACTGACATGCACACATAAATGCTGGGGTGGAGGGGCGGGGCTACTGACTGACATGCACACATACATGCTGGGGTGGGGGGGCGGGGCCACTGACTGACATGCACACATACATGCTGGGGTGGGGGGCGGGGCCACTGACTGACATGCACACATACATGCTGGGTGAGGGGGCGGGGCCACTGACTGACATGCACACATACATGCTGGGGTGGGGGGCGGGGCCACTGACTGACATGCACACATACATGCTGGGGTGGGGGGGCGGGGCCACTGACTGACATGCACACTTGGGCCCAATTCCAATCCGCCCCCTAAAGACTCAAGCCCTGCACCCTCACTCCCTTTAATGGCCGCCATCTGAAAGTGGTTGAGTCATCAAGTGTGGAAGGGATCCACATTGGATAAATAGGAGGATTGGGACAGCAGAGGCCTTTGCACTGATGTTGACTCTGGCAGGTTTGGGGCTCGCTATATATTGTTTATTGTCAAGGCGTTTGAGGGATAGACTCCCTGATGAGTCTGTTCTCATCCAGGCTCTGGCTCTACAGAGTGGACAACAGGTAATTTAAAAATAAATGTAGCCTATACTGCAAAATCTGCAATCTGCAACATGTGGAATTATAATTAAAATAAGCGTAATACATGTCACCCAACATTATACACAATGTCAATACTGTACAATACAGATTCGGTAAAACTATCATTCATCAAAAAAGTTGTGGATTGCAATTGTAATAGAAATGATCGATGATTATTCTAGCATTGTGTAAAATAACTACTTGCATTCCTCTGATATAATATTTTTGTCTAATCTGAAATCCCTATTAACTCATTCACCGCCAAAGACGTCTTTGACGTGTTATCAGAAATAGCCCTCCCCGCCAATGACGTGTTTGACGTGTTTTCGTTTTTATTACTGCAGCGCTTAGTTCAAACACTTACCCAGCCTGTGACACAGGCACAGGTCCCTAACCTCAAAGTCAAGCCGACAGCACGTTATCAAACACATACCGCAGCTGTTGTTTGAAACGAGAAAGAAGGAGGAAAGGAGGAAAAACAGAGAAACGCGCTTCCTTGTAGTAGAGAGGAAAAAACGCCATTGAAACGCCCTCGGCGCGCTGCACTGCTGCCTTGCTGCAGGGCGAACCTGGATTGCCTAGTCAAACCCGTGACGAACATGATCGATCCGGTTCCAGCAGCGCCTGGTCCCAAAGCCAAGCCGGACCCGTTCCTGTGTGTGTCGCAGCATTCGTCCCAGCCCGAACGAGAGGAGGAAATCGAGCAGAGGCAGAGGAGGTTGATCCTCTGCGCTGATCTCAAACCAGTTAGGTGTTCCCCTCCTATGCTAATTTGCGGGGGGAGGAGGTGCGATAGAGCAGCAGCTGTGGACAGAACTCTCTCTCTGTGTGTGTGTGTGTGTGTGTGTGTGTGTGTGTGTGTGTGTGTGTGTGTGTGTGTGTGTGTGTGTGTGTGTGTGTGTGTGTGTGTGTGTCTGTCTGTCTGTCTGTCTGTCTGTCTGTCTGTCTGTACACTCACTCACACTGAGCAAACTGTATTGTTGAATGTAAAAAAAGCACTTCATATATATATATATATATATATATATATATTTTTTTTTTTGTCATTTGTGTCATAATGAATAATATTTACATGTCTGATGTCAATACAGTTCAAAATAAAAGAATTGAGAGCGAGTTCTGCCCGAGATTGTGTGCTGTACATAAATGCCATTTTCTGCAATTTCTTTTCTCAGAGAGACCTTTTTGGTGAAAACAGGGTGTATATAAATGGCTATAAGTAGAGTACAGAACATGCTAAAAGCTCACTTTTTTTTTCCTGGTGAACCCAGAGACGTACATCTTCATTTTGAGGTATTGCGAATCACTTTGGTGCTAATAGATAATTTACTGTGGGTCTTGAAAGATGACCAACAATTATGAAAATCTTTGGCCTGTGCTAAATATTGGCAGTCCTAAACTGGCCATGAATGAGTTAATGTAGGCTAATGTTTCATTGTCAATTAAGGCATTCCAGAGCACTCGCAAACACCGTGTTCATTTCGCGCGTGTGTTCTTTTATTTTTTTAACAGATATTTGCAGCCTTCCCCGTTTTATACGTCACAACGCTATGCATTGTGGGCAATTCCCTTTGCGTAAGTGGCCACCGCTGCTCCCTTACGATAAGGGGGCAGAAAGGGCTCACTCCGATCCCTCGTTCACTTTGTGATTTCACCGTGGGACATCCCTAAGCCCTCACTCCCTTCACGTGAACGCGCCTCTAAGGGGGTGAGTCAGTAAGGGGGCGAATTGGAATTGGGCCATACATGCTGGGGTGGAGGGGCGGGGCCACTGACTGACATGCATAGGCCCCTTACTGCTCCCTTACTGTAAGGGAGCAGCTTACGGAAAGGGAATTGCCCACAATGCATAGCGTTGTGACGTATAAAACGGGGTTACCGGGGAAGGGCGCAAATATCTGTAAAAAAAAAGAAGAAAAACACGCGCAATCCTAGTATAATCATCTATCACTTCTATTACAATTGCAATCCACAACGTTTTTGATGAATGAGAAATAGTTTTACCGAATCTGTATTGTACAGTATTGACATGTCATTATTAAAGGTCCCATTCTGTGCAAAAGCTGTTTTTACTTGTAAATGCATATATACTGCTGTCATCCCTCCCTGTAATGAGTGGTCACAAGCTCAGAACTGCCAGAGTTGGATTTGTCCCTATCCAGCTTCCCCCTGCAGTCTCCTTCAAGCCACGCCCCCTAACGCTCTGTTCCCCAGACGGGGTATCGGGACGTCACGATGGTCCTCAAGCATACTGCGCACGTCTCTCTCACACAAGCTACCTGCACCATTTTGTCTATAGCCACAAAATTAACACTTCTAGCTGGAGCGACGCCAACTGTACGTGATCCAGCAACTGCGGAGGTGCATACTAGTCTAGGCATTTTGAGATGTCCTCTTTAGCGTAGCAACCGTTAAGTTAGCGATAGCTCGCAACCTAGCGTGCTGGTCCACAGACGCTAATCTGATTGGCCGCTGGGAGCCTGGGGCGGGCTCTCCCTCAGCGGCCAATGGGAACTGTTAGTTCTGAATATATTATAGAAACAGACCATTCTTGGGAAGCGACGAGATGAGGAAGTGAGAACTCCGTCACAACAAACGGGGTTGCTATATTTTCGACAAATTAATCCAGAATCATGTTTTATGGACCAGAGACACACGTTTTTAAGAGGTTACAGCTGCACGAATTGGGACCTTTAAGCTTATTTTAATTATAATTAGCCTACACAGTTATCAATTGCAGATTTTGCAGTAGGCTATATTTATTATTTTTAAATTACCTGTTGTCCACTCTGTAGAGCCAGAGCCTGGATGAGAACAGACTCATCAGGGAGTCTATCCCTCAAACACTTTAGGTGTCTTGACAATAAACAATATATAGCGAACCCCAAACCTGCCAGAGTCAACATCATCTTGTCAAGTGCAAAGGGCTTTGATGTCCCAATCCCTTATTTATCCAATGTGGATCCCTTCCACACTTGATGACTCAACCACTTTCCGCTGGCGGCCATTAGAGGGAGTGAGGGTACAGGGCTTGAGTCTTTAGGGGGCGGATTGGAATTGGGCCATACATGCTGGGGTGGGGGGGGCGGGGCCACTGACTGACATGCACACATACATGCTGGGGTTGGGGGCGGGGCCACTGACTGACATGCACACATACATGCTGGGGTGGGGGGCGGGGCCACTGACTGAGATGCACACATACATGCTAGGGTTGGGGGCGGGGCCACTGACTGACATGCACACATACATGCTGGGGTGGGGGGGGCGGGGCCACTGACTGACATGCACACATACATGCTGGGGTGGAGGGGCGGGGCCACTGACTGACATGCACACATACATGCTGGGGTGGGGGGGGCGGGGCCACTGACTGACATGCACACATACATGCTGGGTGGGGGGGCGGGGCCACTGACTGACATGCACACATACATGCTGGGGTGGGGGGG